>NW_020825020.1:0-45184 GCF_003285875.2 Drosophila novamexicana | reverse complement strand
ATAGTAAACTAAAATGCCGAGATTGGACAAGATATTTCGAAAACCAAAATTTTTTTTCACACAACTTAATTTTCGATCGATTGTTGCTATGGCAGCTATATGATATAGTGGTCCCATCTTAAAAGGATTTTGCCTATATATGTGGAGTATAGTAAAACTTATAAATGTCGAGTTTGGTCAATATATCTTGAAAAACAAAATGTTTTTTCATACAAAAACTTAATTTTCGACCGAACTTTTCCATGGCAGCTATATGATATAGTAGTCCCATCTTAATAGGATTTTGCCTATATATGAGGAGTATAGTAAAACTTATTAGTGACGAGTTTGGTCAAAATATCTTGAAAAACAAAATGTTTTTTCATACAACAACTTAATTTTCCACCTTTCCTATGGCAGCTGTATGACATAGTGGTCCGATTTTAATAAGATTTTGCATATATATAAGTATATTAAAACTAATAAAAGCCGAGTTTGGTCAAGATATCTTGAAAAACAAAATATTTTTTCATACAACTTAATTTTTGACCGATCGTTCCTATGGTAGCTATATGATCTTAATAGGATTTTGCACGTATATGAGGAGTATAGTAAAACTAATAAATGCTGAGTGTGGTCAAAATATCTTGATAAACTAAATGTTTTTGCATACGCCTTAATTTTCGACCGATCGTTCCTATGGCAGCTGTATGATATAGTCTTCCGATCTTAACAAGATATTGCATATACATGAGGAGTATAGAAAACTAATTAATGCCGATTTTGGTCAAGATATCATGAAAAACAAAATGTTTTTTCAAAGAACTTAATTTTCGACCGATCTTTCTTATGTCAGCTATATGATATAGTGGCCCCATCTTAATAGGATTTTGCCTATATATGAGGAGTATGGTAAAACTAATAATATATGATATAGTGGTCCGATCTTAATTGGATTTTGTATATATATATATATATATGAAGAGTATATTAAAACTAATAAAAGCCGTGTTTGGTCAATCTATCTTGAAAAACAAAATATTTTTTCATACAACACCTAATTTTTGACCGATCGTTCCTATGGCAGCTATATGATATAGTAGTCCGATTTTAATAACACTTTGCCTATATATGAGGAGTCTGGTAAAACTAATAAGTGCTGAGTTTGGTCAAGATATCTTGAAAAACAATATGTTTTTTCATACAACAACTTAATTTTCCACCTTTCCTATGGCAGAAATATGATAAAGTGGTTCGATCTTAATTGGATTCTGCATATATATAAGTATATTAAAACTAATGAAAGCCGAGTTTGGTCAAGATATCTTGAAAAACAAAATATTTTTTCACACAACTTAATTTTTGACCGATCGTTCCTATGGTAGCTATTTGATATAGTGGTCCGATCTTAATAGGATTTTGCATATATATGAGGAGTATAGTAAAACTAATAAATGGGTCAAAATATAAACTAAATGTTTTTTTATACAACGACTTAATTTTCGACCGATCGTTCCTATGGCAGCTGTATGATATAGTGGTCCCACTTTAATAGTATTTTGCCTATATATGATTAGTATAGTAAAACTTATAATTGACGAGTTTGGTCAATATATCTTGAAAAACAAAATGTTTTTTCATACAACAACTTAATTTTCGATCGATCGTTCCTATGGCAGCTATATGATATAGTGGTCCCATCTAAATAGGATTTTGCCTATATATGAGGAGTATAGTGAAACTTATTATTGACGAGTTTGGTCAATATATCTTGAAAAACAATATGTTTTTTCATACAACAACTTAATTTTCCACCTTTCCTATGGCAGAAATATGTTATAGTGGTGCGATCTTGATTAGATTTTGCATATATATAAGTATATTAAAACTAATGAAAGCCGAGTTTGGTCAAGATATCTTGAAAAACAAAATATTTTTTCATACAACTTAATTTTTGACCTATCGTTCCTGTGGTAGCTATATGATATAGTGGTTCGATCTTAATACGATTTTGCATATATATGAGGGGTATGGTAAAACTAATAAATGCTGAGTGTGGTTAAAATATCTTGATAAACTAAATGTTTTTTCATACAACGCCTTAATTTTCGACCGATCGTTCCTATGGCAGCTATATGATATAGTGGTCCGATCTTAACAGGACTTTGTATATATATGAAGAGTATAGAAAACTAATAAATGCCGAGGTTGGTCAAGATATCTTGAAAAAAAAAAAATGTTTTTTCATACAACTTAATTTTCGATCGATCATTACTTTGACAGCTATATGATATAGTGGTCCCATCTTAATAGGGCTTTGCCTATATATGAGGAGTGTAGTAAAACTAATAAATGCCGGGTTTGGAAAAGATATCTTGAAAAACAAAATGTTTTTTCATACAACAACTTAATTTTCCACCTTTCCTATGGAAGCTATATGATAAAGTGGTCCGATCTTAATAAGATTTTGCATATATATGAGTATATTAAAACTAATAAATGTCGAGTTTGGTCAAGATATCTTGATAAAAAACATGTTTTTTCATACAACTTAATTTTCGACCGATCGTTTTTATGGCAGCTATATGATATAGTGGTCCGATCCTTATGAGATTTTGCCTATATATGAGGAGTATAGTAAAACTATTAAATGCCGAGTTTGGTCCAGTATTCTCGAAAAACAAAATGTTTTTTTATACAAAAACTTAATTTTTGACCGATCGTTCCTATGGCAGCAATTTGATATATTGGTCCGCTCTTAATAGAACTTTGCATATATATGTGGAGAATAGTTTAACTAATAAATGCCGAGTTTGGTCAACATATCTTGAAAAACTAAATAATTTTTAATACAAAAACTTAATTTTCGACCGATCGTTCCTATGACAGCTATATGATATAATGGTCCGCTCTTAATAGAACTTTGCATATATATGTGGACAATAGATTAACTAATAAATGCCTAGTTTGGTCAAGATATCTTGAAAAACTAAATAATTTTTAATACAAAAACTTAATTTTCGACCGATCGTTCCTATGACAGCTATATGATATAATGGTCCGCTCTTAATAGAACTTTGCATATATATGTGGACAATAGATTAACTAATAAATGCCTAGTTTGGTCAAGATATCTTGAAAAACTAAATGTTTTTTCATACAACAACTTAATTTTCGACCGATCGTTCCTATGGCAGCTATATGATATAGTGGTCCGGTCCTAAAAGGATTGACCATATATATGAGAAGTAAAGTAAAACTAATAAATGCTGAGTTTGGTCAAGATATCTTGAAAAGCAAAATGTTTTTTCATACAACAACTTAATTTTCGACCGATCGTTCCTATGGCAGCTATATGATATAGTGGTCCGATCTTAATAGGATTTTGCAAATATATGAGGAGCATAGTAAAACTAATTAATGCCGGGTTTGGAAAAGATATCTTGAAAAACAAAATGTTTTTTCATACAACAACTTAATTTTCCACCGTTCCTATGGAAGCTTATGATATAGTGGTCCGATCTTAATAAGATTTTGCATATATATGAGTATATTAAAACTAATAAATGTCGAGTTTGGTCAAGATATCTTGATAAAAAACATGTTTTTTCATACAACTTAATTTTCGACCGATCGTTTTTATGGCAGCTATATGATATAGTGGTCCGATCCTTATGAGATTTTGCCTATATATGAGGAGTATAGTAAAACTATTAAATGCCGAGTTTGGTCCAGTATTCTCGAAAAACAAAATGTTTTTTTATACAAAAACTTAATTTTTGACCGATCGTTCCTATGGCAGCAATTTGATATATTGGTCCGCTCTTAATAGAACTTTGCATATATATGTGGAGAATAGTTTAACTAATAAATGCCGAGTTTGGTCAACATATCTTGAAAAACTAAATAATTTTTAATACAAAAACTTAATTTTCGACCGATCGTTCCTATGACAGCTATATGATATAATGGTCCGCTCTTAATAGAACTTTGCATATATATGTGGACAATAGATTAACTAATAAATGCCTAGTTTGGTCAAGATATCTTGAAAAACTAAATAATTTTTAATACAAAAACTTAATTTTCGACCGATCGTTCCTATGACAGCTATATGATATAATGGTCCGCTCTTAATAGAACTTTGCATATATATGTGGACAATAGATTAACTAATAAATGCCTAGTTTGGTCAAGATATCTTGAAAAACTAAATGTTTTTTCATACAACAACTTAATTTTCGACCGATCGTTCCTATGGCAGCTATATGATATAGTGGTCCGGTCCTAAAAGGACTTGACCATATATATGAGAAGTATATTAAAACTAATTAATGCTGAGGTTGGTCAAGATATATTGATAAGTAAAATGTTTTTTCATACACAACTTAATTTTCGACCGATCGTTCCTATGGCAGCTATATGATATAGTGGTCCGATCTTAATAGGATTTTGCAAATATATGAGGAGCATAGTAAAACTAATTAATGCCGAGTTTGGAAAAGATATCTTGAAAAACAAAATGTTTTTTCATACAACAACTTAATTTTCCACCGTTCCTATGGAAGCTATATGATATAGTGGTCCGATCTTAATAAGATTTTGCATATATATGAGTATATTAAAACTAATAAATGTCGAGTTTGGTCAAGATATCTTGATAAAAAACATGTTTTTTCATACAACTTAATTTTCGACCGATCGTTTTTATGGCAGCTATATGATATAGTGGTCCGATCCTTATGAGATTTTGCCTATATATGAGGAGTATAGTAAAACTATTAAATGCCGAGTTTGGTCCAGTATTCTCGAAAAACAAAATGTTTTTTTATACAAAAACTTAATTTTTGACCGATCGTTCCTATGGCAGCAATTTGATATATTGGTCCGCTCTTAATAGAACTTTGCATATATATGTGGAGAATAGTTTAACTAATAAATGCCGAGTTTGGTCAACATATCTTGAAAAACTAAATAATTTTTAATACAAAAACTTAATTTTCGACCGATCGTTCCTATGACAGCTATATGATATAATGGTCCGCTCTTAATAGAACTTTGCATATATATGTGGACAATAGATTAACTAATAAATGCCTAGTTTGGTCAAGATATCTTGAAAAACTAAATGTTTTTTCATACAACAACTTAATTTTCGACCGATCGTTCCTATGGCAGCTATATGATATAGTGGTCCGGTCCTAAAAGGATTGACCATATATATAAGAAGTAAAGTAAAACTAATAAATGCTGAGTTTGGTCAAGATATCTTGAAAAGCAAAATGTTTTTTCATACAACAACTTAATTTTCGACCGATCGTTCCTATGGCAGCTATATGATATAGTGGTCCGATCTTAATAGGATTTTGCAAATATATGAGGAGCATAGTAAAACTAATTAATGCCAAGTTTGGTCAAGATATCTTGAAAAACAAAATGTGTTTTCATACAAAAACTTAATTTTCGACCGATCGTTCCTACGGCAGCTATATGATATAGTGGTCCGATCTTAACAGAATTTCGCAGGTATAAGAGGAGTATAGAAAACTAATAAATGCCTAGTTTGGTCAAGATATCTTAAAAAACAAAATGTTTTTTCATGCAACTTAATTTTCGACCGATCGTTCCTATGGCAGCTATGTGATATAGTGTTCCGATCTTAATAAGATTTTGCATATATATGAGTAGTATAGAAAACTAATCAATGCCAAGTTTGGTCAAGATATCTTGAAAAACAAAATGTTTTTTCATACAACAACATAATTTTCGACCGATCGTTCCTATGGCAGCTATATGATATAGTGGTCCGATCTTAATTTGCTTTGCCTATATATGAGGAGTATAGTAAAACTATTAAATGCCGAGTTTGGTCAAGATATTTTGAAAAAAAAATGTTTTTTCGTACAACTTAATTTTTGACCGATCGTTCCTATAGCAGCTACATGATATAGTGGTACCATCTTAATAGTATTTTGCACATTAATGAGGAGTATAGTAAAATTAATAAAGGACGAGTTTGGTCATGATATCTTGATAAACAAAATGTTTTTTCATACAACAACGTAATTTTCGACCGATCGTTCCTATGTCAGATATATGATACAGTGGTCCGATCTTAATAGAATTTTGCCTATATTTGAGGAGTATAGTAAAACTAATAAATGGCGAGATTGGTCAAAATATCTTGATAAACTAAATGTTTTTTCATACAACGCCTAAGTTTTCGACCGATTGTTCCTATTGCAGCTATATGATATAGCGGTCCGATCCTTTTAAGATTTTGCCTCTATATAGAAGGAGTACAGGAAAACTAATAAATGCCGAGTTTTGTCAAGATAACTTGAAAAACAAAATGTTTTTTCATACAACAACATAATTTTCGACCGATCGTTCCTATGGTAGCTATATGATATAGTGGTCCGATCCTAATTCTATATGAGGAGTATAGTAAAACCAATAAATGCCGAGTTTTGTCAAGATAACTTGAAAAACAAAATGTTTTTTGATCCAACTTAATTTTCGACCGATCGTTCTTATGGCAGCTATATGATATAGTGGTTCGATTTTAATGGGACTTTGCCTGTATATGAGGAGTATGGTAAAACTAATAAATGCCGAGTTTGGTTAATATATCGTGAAACACAAAAAAATTGTCCCTTCAACAACTTAATTTTCGACCGGTCGTTCCTATTTTCCCTGTGCTTCTTACATACGGGCAAATTACTGTTAGCATTTTGAAAAGATTGGGTCTGCAAGGGTATTAGATTTTCGGCGTGCCGAAGATAGCCCTTCTTTCTCGTTAAATTTCAAATTAAAAAAACAAATTTCTTAATTTTCATACATTTTAATCAATTTTGAAAAAATTAATTTTATTTTATTTATGTTAATATATTTTATAATTTTATGTACAACACAAAAAAAAATAATTATAATTAAGTTTATTAACTAACTACACATTTATTATGTTACGTTATTTCTTCAAAAAGGGAGCTGTAGTGTCTTCATATATATAATACATAATTAAACTTGTAACACTTTGTTGCAAGTATAAACAAATATATAAGACTCAAGGGCGTAGCATAAATATAATCGTATATATGTATGTACATACACATGCAAATACATGCATACAGAGCTGCTCATATAAGTAGTATGATGCCGCTTTGGCATGCCAAGACAGTGAGACCGTTGAGACCGTTACGTAGCCGCTCCGAGAGTGAGCGTGCGCTCATATGTGCATATGTATGAGTACACCCGCTCTGTCTATGTAGCTGTTAAGATGATGGGATTGTAATGATCTCGGGTTCCATCATCGACTTATTTGTTAACTTATTCATTGCTTATTTATTAATGCTCTACTCTGCAGTGCTCACATATTTTCTAAACCTATTCTGATTGTGTTATTAGTGCTAGTATAGTCTAAATTAATAATTACTCGTGAGCATGCAAAGGCCCTGGATTTTCTCTAGGCTTCAGCTGCTAGATATTGGCCATGATATGAATTTGACGACCCGATAGGGGCAATCAAATTTGGGTGCCAATTTCGCGGCGAAACCCTCAGCTGCGTTGGATGGTTGGTGCTGCTGTAACAGAACCATCGAGCCCAACGAAGGCCGCCACTCTCGTCTCCGTAGGTTGTAGTGTCTGCCCCAGTGCTTTAATGCAATCTCCAGCGGAGATTGCTGTGGACGATACCAAAGGTTTCTTTTAGCTTATTCGCCTTTGTCCTAGGGTCGAACGCACTAGTTGTGGACCTCGGAGTCATCTGATCGTACAAAGCAGCGGGCAATCGCGTCTCCCTGCCTTGCATCAGGAAAGCGGAACTGAATCCCGTGAAGTCCACCCCACTTGTGTTGATCGCTAGCGATATCTCGGGCAAGAGAACTTTGATGGCCCTCGATAAATTGCGCTATCATTTTCTCCACGGTCCTGTTAGTCCTTTCGGTAGGATTTTCTTGCGGACAGTATGGGGTGGTACACTGGACCTCTACACCCAGGAACCCCAGATAAGCCTTGAGGCTACGACTTGTAAATTGTACCCCGTTGTCGCACATGGATATCTCAAACCTGCTCTGAATCCCGTCTCGGAATGCGGTCTGTAGGTGTGTCGCCGTTGCCCTCCTGAGAGGGACCAATTCCACCCACTTTAAAAAGGCATCATGGAGCACCAATAGCATTGTGTTGCCATGCTTCGAGCGTGGAAGGGGCCAAACGAAGTCCGCCGACTTCTACTATTACTGCCATGGGCTCTGCTACCTGCCTCGTCAGCATATGTCCAGCCGGTTTGAGTTGCTCGCTCTTGAATTTTTGTCAGATTTCGCAGCACCTTACTTTGCGGCGCCGCGGGATATACCCTGCCAGTAGTACCTTTGGGCTAACCTCGATACTGTTTCCCTCACGCCTTGATACCCGGGCGAGGGAGTGTCATAACCACCATTGCCCACTGGCTACGCATAGCTTCCAGGGAATGTAATCCTCGTAGTCCATCCGACGGCCCGAATACCTATATAGCTGCCTATTATCTTCGGCATAGTCCGGAAGCTTGGCTGGCTCTTAGGTGATTCTGGCACGCATACTAACGACCCATTTGCGGGGGGCCTCGGATACCACCACGTTGAGCCTCCCTCGAACATAGTGAGTGTCAAATTGGAATTGTTGTAGTTCCAGGGCCCATCGCGCGATCCTTCCTGACGGGCTCTCGATCGAGTTGAGCCACTTCAGTGCCAGATTATCCGTTATGACGTCGAACCGGTAAAACTCTAGATAGCAACACAACTTCCGTATCGACCATACGATTGCCAGGCACTCTTTCTCGGAAGCGGAATAGCAACTTCCGGCTCATGTATGCTATAACCCGCTCCTGCCCTTCTGTCATCTGCGTCAGCACTGCGCCGAGACCATACTAACTCGCGTCAGTCTGCAAGACGAATTTGGCGGAAAAGTTTGGACAAGCTAACACAGGGGCAGTCGTAAAGCTATCCTTCAATTGACGCAATGCCTTCTCCTGTTTTTGACCCCATGCCCATTTCCCTTTCGCCTGTACCATGACGCCATCCCGAGACACTGCCGCAACTCTATACAATTAGTCGGGGCCCTCAGGTTACGTATCGCCTCCACCTTTTCTGGATCGATACGTATGCCTTCACTACAAATGACATGCCCAATGTAGACCAACCTCTCCCTAAAGTACCTGCACTTCTTTCTATTCAGCCTGAGATTGGCCGCCCTTAACCGGCGGAATACCTTCCTTAAATTCTTTACATGCTGCTCTCTCGTCGCCCCTATTACTACATTATCGTCTATGTAGGCCAACGCATGAGGCTCCATCTCTGACCCTATTACTGTGTCTAAGGCTAGTTGGTATCTGCCAGTACCCATGCTCAAAATCCAGAGTGGTGATGAACCGGGCGTGATGCAACCGCTCAAGGATGTAGTTGATCGGAACGGTATGTACATTGATCTGCCGGTAGTCGATGCACATGCGCCACTCGCCAGTCCTCTTCGATTGGGGTGCTGTGCGGACTACACGACAGCTCGATGGCACCTGCCTGGATCAGCTCATCTACCTGTTCGTCTTTCCCCTCTGCATGGCCGGATTCTTCGGGTAGTGTCTCTGCTACAGATAGAGCCCCTCGATCATTCCAATTTGGCAGTCGCTCCTGATCCCCTGTGTCCGTGAGGATCCTGGCCGTTACTTCTTATTCCTCTTCTCTCTGGCACGTTTCCGGCTCTATGACCAGCGTAGACCTATAGCTACAAGTCTACCCGCCGCCTTTTAGACTCTATGCGCGCGGTCCAATCTTGCGTGAGACCCCTTCGACGCATCTTTCCGTTCTTTTTTACATCGGTTGCTGAGCAGGTGCTCCCTCTTCCTGACCTGCAAGGTCTTCCTTCGGTTCCCTCTTCCTGACCTGCAAGGTCTTCCTTCGGTACCCTCTTCCTGACCTGGAATGTCTTTCTTCGGTTCCCTCTTGGTATCCTCTCTATGTTTCCGAACAGGTGCTCCCCTTTCATTATCTGGGAGGCCTTCCTTCGACTCCTCACTCGTGTCCTCTTCCATCGGTTGCCGAGCAGGCGCTCCAGCTTCGCGATGCGTGAGACCTTTGTCGGCTCTTCTCTCATTCCGGGCTCCGCGACCGGTGCCGTCACCGTCTCTAGGTCCGGCTTTGCATTGCCACAACGGATTGTGGTGCCCATCGCATGCAATCTACCACCGTGGGCATGTTGAGCATCAACATGCTGATCGCCTTCCCCGCTAGGCCAACGTTTAACCTCAATGCCTTCCCTACTTGGAGGGTACATTCATCTGCCATCCGAATGCGTACGTACGTCCTGTACGTCCTCCGCTCTTTCCCGAATGCCCACCTACGTACGCAATATTCGCTCATGAAGCTGCGAGTGGCCCCGGCATCGATGGTACTAGGCATCGTTCGCCCGCCAATCTCCACCGTAGCGACGATTCGGCCACCGTCGACCTTAATAGGATTTTGTTTATATACGAGGAGTATAGGAAACTAATAAATGAAGAGTTTGGTCAAGATATCTTGAAACACAAAATGTTTTTTCATACAACAACTTAATTTTCCACCGTTCCCATAGCAGCTATATGATACAGTGGTCCGATCTTAATAAGATTTTCCATATATATGAGTATATTAAAACTAATAAAAGCCGAGTTTGGTCAAGATATCTTGAAAAACAAAATATTTGTTCATACAACTTAATTTTTGACCTATCGTTCCTATGGTAGCAATATGATATAGTGGTCCGATCTTAACAGGATTTTGCATATATATGAGGAGTATAGAATACTAATAAATGCCGTATTTGGTCAAGATATTTTGAAAACCAAAATTTTTTTTCACAAAACTTAATTTTTGACCGATCGTTCCTATATCAGCTATATGATGTAGTGGTTCGATCTTAATAGTATTTTGCACATATATGAGGAGTATAGTAAAATTAATAAATGCCGAGTTTGGTCAAGATTCCTTGAAAGACAAAATGTTTTTCATACAACAACCTAATTTTCCACCGATCTTTCCCATGGCAGCTATATGATATAGTGGTCCGATCTTAACAGGACTTTGTATATATATGAGGAGTATAGAAAACTAATAAATGCCGAGTTTGGTCAAGATATCTTGAAAAACAAAATGTTTTTTTATACAACAACTTAATTTTTGACCTATCGTTCCTATGGTAGCTATACGATATAGTGGTCCGATCTTAACAGGATTTTGCATACATATGAGGAGCATAAAATACTAATAAATGCCGTGTTTGGTCAAGATATTTTAAAAACCAAAATTTTTTTCGAACAACTTAATTTTTGACCGATCGTTCCTATACCAGCTATATGATATAGTGGTACGATCTTAATAGTATTTTGCACATATATGAGGAGTATAGTAAAATTAATAAAGGCCGAGTTTGGTCATGATATCTTGATAAACAAAATGTTTTTTCATACAACTTAATTTTCGACCGATCGTTCCTATGTCAGATATATGATATAGTGGTCCGAACTTCATAGAATTTTGCCTACATATGAGGAGTATAGTAGAACTACTAAATGTCGTGTTTGGTCAAGATATCTTGAAAAACAAAATGTTTTTTCCTATGACAGCTATATGATGTAATGGTCCGCTCTTAATAGAACTTTGCATATATATGTGGAGAATAGTTTAACTAATAAATCAAGATATCTTGAAAAACGAAATGGTTTTTAATACTACTTAATTTTCGACCGATCGTCCCTATGACAGCTATATGATATAATAGTCCGATCCTTATAGGGTTTTGCCTATATTTAAGGAGCTTATTAACACTAATAAATGCCAAGTTTGGACAAGAATTCTTGAAAAACAAAATGTTTTTTCATACATTAACTTAATTTTCGACTGATAGTTCCTATGGCAGCTATATGAGGAGTATAGTAAAACTAATAAATGCCTAGTTTGGTCAAGATATCTTGAAAAACAAAATGTTTTTTCATGCAACTTAATTTTCGACCGATCGTTCCTATGGCAGCTATGTGATATAGTGGTCCGATCTTAATAAGATTTTGCATATATATGAGGAGTATAGAAAACTAATCAATGCCGAGTTTTGTCAAGATAACTTGAAAAACAAAATGTTTTTTCATACAACAACATAATTTTCGACCGATCGTTCCTATGGCAGCTATATGATATAGTGGTCCGATCTTAATTGGCTTTGCCTATATATGAGGAGTATAGTAAAACTATTAAATGCCGAGTTTGGTCAAGATATTTTGAAAAACAAAATGTTTTTTCATACAACTTAATTTTTGACCGATCGTTCCTATAGCAGCTACATGATATAGTGGTACGATCTTATTAGTATTTTGCACATTAATGAGGAGTATAGTAAAATTAATAAAGGACGAGTTTGGTCATGATATCTTGATAAACAAAATGTTTTTTCATATAACAACGTAATTTTCGACCGATCGTTCCTATGTCAGATATATGATACAGTGGTCCTATCTTAATAGAATTTTACCTATATTTGAGGAGTATAGTAAAACTAATAAATGCCGAGATTGGTCAAAATATCTTGATAAACTAAATGTTTTTTCATACAACGCCTAAGTTATCGATCGATTGTTCCTATGGCAGGTTAATGATATAGTGGTCCGATCCTTTTAGGAATTTGCCTCTATATAGAAGGAGTATAGTAAAACTAATAAATACCGAGTTTTGTCAAGATAACTTGAAAGACAAAATGTTTTTTCATACAACAACATAATTTTCGACCGATCGTTCCTATGGCAGCTGTATGATATAGTGGTCCGATCCCAATTCTATATGAGGAGTATCGTAAAACCAATAAATGCCGAGCTTTGTCAAGATAACTTGAAAAACAAAATGTTTTTCATACAACTTAATTTTCGACCGATCGTTCCTATTTTCCCTGTGCTTCTTAGATACGGGCAAATTACTGTTAGCATTTTGAAAAGATTGGGTCTGCAAGGGTATTAGATTTTCGGCGTGCCGAAGATAGCCCTTCTTTCTCGTTAAATTTCAAATTAAAAAAAAAAATTTCTTAATTTTCATACATTTTAATCAATTTTTAAAAAATTCATTTTATTTTAATCATGTTAATATATTTTATAATTTTATATAAAACAAAAAAAAAAAAAAATAATTATAATTAAGTTTATTAAATAACTGCAGATTTATTATGTTACGTTATTTCTTCAAAAAGGGAGCTGTAGTGTCTTCATATATATAATACATTATTAAACTTGTAACACTTTGTTGCAAGTATAAACAAATATATAACACTCAAGCGCGTAGCATTAATATAATCGTATATATGTATGTACATACACATGCAAATACATGCATACAGAGCTGCTCATATAAGTAGTATGATGCCGCTTTGGCATGCCAAGACAGTGAGACCGTTGAGACCGTTACGTAGCCGCTCCGAGAGTGAGCGTGCGCTCATATGTGCATATGTATGAGTACACCCGCTCTCTCTCTTTGACGACCCGATAGGGGCAATTTCGCGGCGAAACCCTCAGCTACGTTGGATGGTTGGTGCTGCTGTAACAGAACCATCGAGCCCAACGAAGGCCGCCACTCTCGTCTCCGTAGGTTGTAGTGTCTGCCCCGGTGCTTTAATGCAATCTCCAGCGGAGATTTCTGTGGACGATACCAAAGATTTCTTTTAGCTTATTCGCCTTTGTCCTAGGGTCGAACGCACTAGTTGTGGACCCCGGAGTCATCTGATCGTACAAAGCAGCGGGCAATCGCGGCTCCCTGCCTTGCATCAGGAAAGCGGAACTGAATCCCGTGAAGTCCACCCCACTTGTGTTGATCGCTAGCGATCAGATTTCGCAGCACCTTACTTTGCGGCGCCGCGGGATATACCCTGCCAGTAGTACCTTTTGGCTAACCTCGATACTGCTTCTCTCACGCCTTGATACCCGGGCGTGGGAGTGTCTTAACCACCATTGCCCACTGGCTACGCATAGCTTCCAGGGAATGTAATCCTCGTAGTCCATCCGACGGCCCGAATACCTATATAGCTGCCTATTATCTTCGGCATAGTCCGGAAGCTTGGCTGGCTCTTCGGTGATTCTGGCACGCATACTAACGACCCATTTGCGGGGGGCCTCGGATACCACCACGTTGAGCCTCCCTCGAACATAGTGAGTGTCAAATTGGAATTGTTGTAGTTCCAGGGCCCATCGCGCGATCCTTCCTGACGGGCTCTCGATCGAGTTGAGCCACTTCAGTGCCAGATGATCCGTTATGACGTCGAACCGGTAAAACTCTAGATAGCAACGCAACTTCCGTATCGACCATACGATTGCCAGGCACTCTTTCTCGGTAGCGGAATAGCAACTTCCGGCTCATGTATGCTATAACCCGCTCCTGCCCTTCTGTCATCTGCGTCAGCACTGCGCCGAGACCATACTAACTCGCGTCAGTCTGCAAGACGAATTTGGCGGAAAAGTTTGGACAAGCTAACACAGGGTCAGTCGTAAAGCTATCCTTCAATTGACGTAATGCCTCCTCCTCTTCTTGACCCCATGCCCATTTCCCTTTCGCCTGTACCATGACGCCATCCCGAGACACTGCCGCAACTCTATACAATTAGTCGGGGCCCTCAGGTTACGTATCGCCTCCACCTTTTCTGGATCGATACGTATGCCTTCACTACAAATGACATGCCCAATGTAGACCAACCTCTCCCTAAAGTACCTGCACTTCTTTCTATTCAGCCTGAGATTGGCCGCCCTTAACCGGCGGAATACCTTCCTTAAATTCTTTACATGCTGCTCTCTCGTCGCCCCTATTACTACATTATCGTCTATGTAGGCCAACGCATGAGGCTCCATCTCTGACCCTATTACTGTGTCTAAGGCTAGTTGGTATCTGCCAGTACCCATGCTCAAAATCCAGAGTGGTGATGAACCGGGCGTGATGCAACCGCTCAAGGATGTAGTTGATCGGAACGGTATGTACATTGATCTGCCGGTAGTCGATGCACATGCGCCACTCGCCAGTCCTCTTCGATTGGGGTGCTGTGCGGACTACACGACAGCTCGATGGCACCTGCCTGGATCAGCTCATCTACCTGTTCGTCTTTCCCCTCTGCATGGCCGGATCTTCGGGTAGTGTCTCTGCTACAGATAGAGCCCCTCGATCATTCCAATTTGGCAGTCGCTCCTGATCCCCTGTGTCCGTGAGGATCCTGGCCGTTACTTCTTATTCCTCTTCTCTCTGGTACGTTTCCGGCTCTATGACCAGCGTAGACCTATAGCTACAAGTCTACCCGCCGCCTTTTAGACTCTATGCGCGCGGTCCAATCTTGCGTGAGACCCCTTCGACGCACCTTTCCGTTCTTTTTTACATCGGTTGCTGAGCAGGTGCTCCCTCTTCCTGACCTGCAAGGTCTTCCTTCGGTTCCCTCTTCCTGACCTGTCTTTCTTCGGTTCCCTCTTGGTATCCTCTCTCTGTTTCATTATCTGGGAGGCCTTCCTTCGACTCCTCGCTCGTATCCTCTTCCATCGGTTGGCGAGCAGGCGCTCCAGCTTCGCGATGCGTAAGACCTTTGTCGGCTCTTCTCTCATTCCGGGCTCCGCGACCGGTGCCGTCACCGTCTCTAGGTTCGGCTTTGCATTGCCACAACGGATTGTGGTGCCCATCGCATGCAAGAAATCCATCCCCACGATGACGTGGTCTACCACCGTGGGCATGTTGAGCATCAACATGCTGATCGCCTTCCCCGCTAGGCCAACGTTTAACCTCAATGCCTTCCCTACTTGGAGGGTACATTCATCTGCCATCCGAATGCGTACGTACGTCCTGTATGTCCTCCGGTCTTTCCCGAATGCCCACCTACGTACGCAATCTTCGCTCATGAAGTTGCGAGTGGCCCCGGCATCGATGGTACTAGGCATCGTTCGCCCGCCAATCTTCACCGTAGCGACGATTCGGCCACCGTCGACCTTCAGTGGGTGTTCTACTTCCGGATCATACCCGGCTCCGGCCCCTTGGCTTATCATATGGTGCGCCATTTACGCAGGGGCCGTTGCCGGCGGGGCGGTGATCCGGCGGCTCAGGATCCGATGGGAGTAGACCGGTGGGGGCTGTAATGTCCTCCCCCATTCTCTGTAACACATACCCTCGGCCACCTGATTCCCTGATTTGCTTCCCGAGAATTCCGTCATCTGCCTCATAACCGTCTCGTACTCCACCGCCTGCTGGGTAAGCTGTGACAATGTGGAGAAAAGCTTGTAAAGCACGTAAAGCTTGTGTTCACACAAGAAGTGTGTTCACACAAGAAGTGTATCCGGCAGTCGCCATGTAACTCCGGAACCAGTACAGGGAACACGAAATTCACCTCACTTACACTAATACATTGTAATGTACTCTGAAAATCCAGAAGAAAAAATAACCTGCAAGCGAGCAAACGTGTTTTCTTGAAAACCTTCCCAAAAATTTGTGCAGAGCAGAAACGCTCCCCCAACGATACAGAATTAGCAAAGTTCATCTGGAAGCCCCGCAGACGCCCTACTACAACATACATATATGTACAAGTGCATACCCAAAAATTTAACCGATCGCCATATTGATGTACGCAAGTACATCAAGACATATCAGCACATATAGGCTTTCGCTCCGTTGAACTACAAGTGTATGCGCTTCTCCATTCTAACCTTCACCAAATAATAACATACCTAAATATAAAAAATAAGACACACAATTCTGATTGGTCTTTAGTTAATTAAAACCGCACTGTGCAAATTCACCTGCAACTATACACACACACGCACTTCATATTATATGTGTATCGTTTGCTATTTTTCCTCCACAGCGGCTTCAAGATCAATTTATATATTTATTTTTACCAATTAATTGGCAAGTGCAAAAGGTAAACAAACATCAGAGTTGTCAAGTATCAAGATCGTTTTTCGATAAACTGTTTCTGAGAAACTTTTATATTTTGTATGTTTCCACTTGCTATTGAGCTGCGATCTTAACTTAATAAAATACAAACATATGCATTACTTTTTCTTATTCTTATAAAAATTTATAAATCATAATTATAAGTCAAGACGTTTCCAAGTTGCGTAATAAATCGAATATCCGTGCGATTTTTCATAAAATAACAAATTATACAATAATTCTATGACAGAAAACCTTCCGTTGAGCTGCGTTTAGAATAAACGTCCTTTTCTTGAATAAGCAATAAGCATCAATTTAGTAAATTATTAGTAAAATAATTAATTTAACTAAACTTTCCGATTTCGTTGGACTCAATAGTGAACACCATTTCGGTCATTCCATTTTTTTCTGATATCTCGATTCCATTGTTCCTGGGCCATTTCTTAGTCCGTTTTCGCTCGGCTGATTCAAATTATTTGTATTTGATCACATTTCACCTGGTTATTACAATTTTTGGCTCTGTGAAGAGCCTAGTATGCCAATCGGTGGTGATCAAAACAGCCATTAACGACTCACAGCACCGTCCGTTAAGGAGTCAAAGCGACCTTTAACCTCACCTAGAGCAGTTTTCGGGAAACTCAAGGTCGAGAGTACCAGCACAACCGTCCGCAAGACTGTGAGTCCCATTCCAACTAGAGATATTACCCCAAAAATTACCCGTTCGACTACGCAAAAAATGCAGAAGTCAAGCGAAATGGCACTGAACGACTTTGTTTCTGTAACTGACCGACTAGGCCAGTTTGAAGTGAAGATCAATGACGCAGTGGACAGTGACGTGTCACTGTTCACTCTCCAAGTCTGACTTTATGGGAAAAGGTAGAGTACGAGTTATGTTCCAAAGCTCTCAACCAAGGCGCTTGCAGCAGCAGTGACCTGGTGGCTATGCAAGCCAAATATGATTACTCGTACTCCGTTTACGAGCGATGTGCGGCTCAACTATGTGAAAAAATAGAAAGAGCCACGCTTTAAATAGACAAGCTGAGCAACCCCCCTCCAACTTCTCCATGTCCAGGGGTTGCAGTCCCCCGCCATGCGACACTGAAGTTTTCAGTGGGGATTACCTACGCTGGCCTACTTTCCGAGACTTGTTTACAGCGGTTTATATTAACAATCCAAGATTGACGCCGGTGGAAAAATTGTTCCATCTAAATTCTAAAGCCAGCGGCTAAGCTAGGGCAATTGTCTCCAAGTCCCCGCTCACGAATGACAGCTTTCAGTCAGCGTGGGCGAGCCTGACGGAGAGATTTGAGAATAAGCGACTATTGGTCAATAGTCAATTGAAAATTCTTTTCAATCTCCCCTCAGCAACACAAGAGTCTGGAGCCGCCTTTAAAGAGCTTCAGGGCACAATCCAGGGATGTTTAACGGCTCTCGACTTGTCCAGGGTGAGCACGGAAAATTGGGATTGTCTGCTTATTTTCTTGTGCTCCTCTAAATTACCTAAGCTCACGCTGTCGTTATGGGAACAATCACTCCACGATAAGGCAGAGATACCTCAATAGTCCGAGATGAATTCATTTCTGATCGACCGATATCGCACCTTAGAGGGTGCTACCCCAGTCCAAGCCCACCAGAAAAGAGTCCAACCACCTGAGAACCTTCGAAGCAACAGTGACCACCACCCACGTTTTCTACAAATGTCCGTACCCGAGAGAGTTTCCGTCATTAAGCAACAAAAGTTGTGCTTAAACTGCTTCGCCAGACAGCACCAGTTGAAAGACTGTACCAGCGCACATAGTTGTTTCACGTGCAAGGGACGTCACAACACGCTGCTCCACCGTGACAGACCCCAGGTGTCCTCAGCTTCCACAACACCTATAGTTTTAAACCCTCCTTCGTCTATACAGTCCACTTCGACTTCAACCCAAGCTACCGTTCAAAACTACTTTTCCGCAAACTCACATAGTGTTCTCCTCGGCACGGCTGTCATCCAAGTGTGTCATTTGGGCACAAAGTATACAGCTCGGGCATTAATCGACTCTGGGTCTGAAGCGACCTTTATTTCAGAGCGATTGCTCTAAAGGGTCAAACTTCCTTATCAACCCGTCGACGCACAGGTCTCCGGTTTGAATCAAGCTATTTCGGCTCAACCTCAAAAATTTTGCCATTTTAATATTGGCTCTCCGATAAAGCCCAGGGTTCATATTGAAACCTCGGCTTATGTTCTTCCAAAGCAAGCAGGCAATTTGCCCTCCTACACCATACCCCAAACCGCTTTGGAAGAATTTCCAAAATGACACTTGGCCGATCCCTCTTTGTATAGAAGCTCACAGATAGACGTGCTTCTCGGCGCCGATATCTTCCCATCCATATTGTTAGGTGGTTCCTATCCCAACATATGTGGCACTCTCCTTGGTCAAGAAATGATTTTCGGCTGGATCCTTACAGGCCCCGTTTCTAAGATCAGTGCCAAATCTGTCGCATCCTTTTCGACACAAGTCTCGCTGAATCCAAATGCGAGCTTGGATAAACTGCTCACAAAATTTTGGGAGGTGGAGGATATTCCAGTAAAGCTGGAAAGGGAATCCGACCCGTTTTGTGAGCGCACTTTCCAAAAAACCACTAAAAGGGATAAAAACGGCAGATGCTTGGTCACACTACCATTCAAGAATCCCGATCACATCCAGTAAGGCCACTCAAGGTCCATCGTACTAGCTCAATTTCTACGAAATGAGAATCGTCTGGCAAAAAATGCCCCCTTAAGGAGCAGTACGATGCGGTGATCCAGGAATATCTGGACTTAGGTCACATGCGACAAGTCCCTCCAAGCAATGGTTCGGATAACTTTTATCTACCACACCATGCTGTTTACAAGCCTGACAGCACCACGACCAAGCTCCGCGTAGTATTTAACGCCTCCCACCCGTCATCGAATGGTAAAAGTCTGAACGATGTGCTACATGCAGGGCCCGTTCTGCAATCCGACTTAACCATTCAAATTCTAAGATGGCGCTTCTTCCGAAATGTCTTCAACTCCGATATCACGAAAATGTATCGGCAGATACATGTGCATACCAAACACACACCCTATCAGAGAATTCTGTTCCGAACAAAGGACAACGAACTTCGTGACTTCGAACTCAGCACAGTCACGGTTGGAGTTAACTGTGCCCCCTTTTTGGCCATCCGGGTACTACATCAGTTATCTGATGACGTTTGTTCGCTCTATCCCACATTATCGCAAACAATATGTACGTCGACGATGTACTAGTGGGAGCCCATTCCAAATCAACGGCAGATCAAGCAATTGCAGAACTCTGCAAAGCCCTTGAATCTGCCGGGTTCCCCTGGCGAAAATGGACATCCAATGAAAAGGACTTGCTAAGAGCGATTCCCAAGGACCACTTGCTTCGCGCCGACTTCTTAGAGATCGAAGAAGCCTGTTCGGCAAAGACTCTCGGGATCAGATGGAAAGCTGACACCGATGAGTTCTTTTTCGCTCCATCCGAGCTAACAACCAAACTGTCCGTCTCCAAACGTGAAGTCCTTTCACAGATTGCCAAACATGCAGGAGATCTGGCTCCAAGAACTGGGCTGGGACGATCCGCTACCTGAGAGTCTTCTCAGTAAGTGGAATTTATTTCTGCAAGAGTATCCGGGCCCTAGTGCGATTCGCATCCCTAGATGGGTCGAATTCCGCCCACAGGGGACTATTCAATACTACGGGTTTTGTGACGCTTCGCAGCGTGCATATGGGGCCGCCATTTACCTGCGCACTGAGATTCATCGCATCTCAGTAAATCTCCTAACAGCGAAAACGAGGGTCGCTCCGGTCAAGACGGTATTCTTTCCACGACTAGAGCTGTGCGGAGCAGCACTTCTGTCCGAGTTATCCGCTGCACTCAGTCCCCAGCTACCTTCCGCTGGCGGCGACTGGTTCTATTGGACAGATTCCACAATTGTGCTAGCTTGGCTTCATAAGCCACCATGCGCCTGGACTACCTTTGTAGCAAACAGAGTCGCAAAAATTACTCAGGCCACCGACTCCAATAAATGGTCCCATGTACGATCCGAGTACAATCCAGCGGACCTAGCGAGCAGAGGTGCCCCACCACAAGTGTTAGTCAACAATGAGCTGTGGTGGCACGGGCCAGAATGGTTACGCCTACCTCAGAACCAATGGCCCATTCCTTCAGATCCCCTCCCAGATACGACAATAGAGCAACGTACGATTAAAGTAAACCTCGCCAACACGGCTCCCTCATTTTCTTTCCTCGAGCGCTTCTCCAAGTTCGATCGAGCCCTGCGAGTGTTAGCATACATCTATCGCTTCTTCAAGCGTTGCAAACGATTGTCGCTCCCGTCAACTATTGAAATTGACAGCAACGAGATTTCTTATGCACAAGAAAGACTCATTCTCCTGACCCAGAGACAAGCATACTCGTCAGAGTACACTTGCTTGAGCACGAAGAAACAGCTCACTTCCAGCAAACTCCTTAATTTTAACCCCTTTCTAGATGGTAAGGGAATTATTCGAGCATGTGGTCGTGTAAGAGCGGCCGAAGCACTCGGCTACGATGAGCGGCATCCAATCATACTGCCATACACATGTGCATATTCGCGTCTTCTGACCGCTTTCACCCATCTTATATCCTTGCATGGAGGCAACCAGCTCATGATGCGTTTAATACGATCACAGTACTGGATTCCAAAGCTGAAGGTGTTGGTCAAATCCACAACCCATTCCTGCAAAATCTGCGTCATTCGAAAAAAGAAATTGCAAACGCAGCTCATGGGCGACTTGCCTGTGGAGAGAGTCACATTCTCTCGGCCGTTCACTCACACAGGAGTCGATTTTGCAGGCCCCTTCGATGTGAAAAATTACACAGGTCGAGCCTGTCGTAGTACAAAAGGCTACGTGTGCGTCTTTGTGTGTTTCAGCACCAAAGCCATCCACCTAGAAGCTACATCTGACCTGACCACAGAAAAATTCCTAGCGGTATTTGCGAGATTTGTGGCACAACGAGGGTGCCCAAGTCAAATGCATTCCGACAACGGCAAAACCTTCGTCGGAGCGGCCAAAGTCCTCTCGCGCGATTTTGTAGAAGCGCTTAAGACTCAACTCCAGGCCACTTACAGTCTCCAGAAACTGTCCTGGCACTTCAACCCTCCTAGTGCACCGCATATGGGTGGCCTGTGGGAGGCAGGTGTAAAGAGTTTCAAAAATCTATTTTATAAGTCTACATCGACCTCCAAATACACCTTCGAAGAGCTTTCCACGCTCCTATCCAAAGTTGAAGCATGCCTGAATTCAAGACCGATATCTCCAATGTCGGAAGATCCTACTGATCTCCTAGCTCTGACTCCCGGTCATTTTCTAGTCGGGGGTCCTCTACTTTCCGCAACAGAGCCAGAGATCAAGGAAAACGCCGCGTCCATCATCAACCGCTGGCAGCGCTTGAAGGCTTTGCAACAACTGTAGTGCGTATATGCCCGTACAGAATACCCTGTATTCAAATATAAAGTATGCAGCACTTTGTTGTATACAATAACAACAATAACGTAAACAAGCCCAGAGCCAGCTAATGTATTGGCTCGGTCTCAGATTACGCAGCGCGGTTCACTAGCCTCACTAGCTTACGCTGCAGATCCCACGCTCCGTCTGAGCACATTGCATGAGCAACATATATGCTCACTAACACAGGCATATGCAAGCTACTCACTCTCCCTCTCTTTGTAGCTGTTAACCATTAACAGCATAAGGACATATATGTATCCATAGTCTAAGGACATAACATTGACTTTGAATAAAAACATTCCGTTACCACAACCTAACCAGCACTGACGTGCCGAAACATAATTGATAATAAAACAACAATATTACATGGCGACCGTGACAAGTGTCACGAACATGTTAAAAAATAAATAAATATAAAACATAAAATTGGAAACCGGAGGTGCAGCAGCGGCAGCAGCAACAACATCAATATAAATTCTACAACGGCGCGGGACAGCGGAGTGCAGCAATTAAACGAAAAATAATGTTAAACGGCGCGGGACAATGTCTGCAATGACCAACAGCGAGAGATTAAAGACAAAATTAACTGAGTGAGTACAGGGGGCATGAGCTCTAAGCTAAAAAGGCGCAGTGGCATTAAAGAGCGGATCAGGCAAAGAAAGTCTGAGATCGTAAGACTCTTATATAAGTCCCAAAAACCAATACCTTGGGACACTGCAGTCAAGCTACATGACGAACTCAAACATCTTGAGTCGTTAAGCAAAGTAAAGAGCCCCCCCTGTCCCTCAGAGAAAAAACTCATTAATCCATACACACATCGACCACAGCCACAACCGATCCCGAGAAGACAACGCGAATGCCCAGCAGACTGCGAGGGACCACTATACAGCCCACATTGCCTGGGCACATGTCAGCGGCCATCAACAAGTAAAAAATAGTACGAGAGGCAAACCGCCCCTTGTACCAACGCTGGAACAAGAAGAAGTACGAGAGGCAGACCGCCCCTTGTACCAACGCTGGAAAACACCAAGGGTGAACTGACCGACAGCGCCACAGAGGGCGCACAACAAAAAAAAAAATTATTATAATTATAATTATCATTAAAAAAAAATTTGTAAACCTATTGTAATGCCCGACGACAATTGAGTCGACCGGCAAGACGTTTGGCCCGTAAAGCCATTCGAAATACTAGGCAGGAAAACATGTAAAATAACTTTTTATAATTCCAAGAATATAAAAAAAAAAAATCCGATATATGTCAATAGAAACTAATGAAATAAGTAAATTTGTAAAAATTTTGAAAATTCAGCCAAAATGGGCATTGTTGATGTAAAAACGGTAGACTCGACAGCTAATGTAATAAACAAAGTCGAAGTCGAAAACACCGACCTTAAACTAATAACAATACTTATTGTTATAATTTTTATTATAATACTAGCGCATCTATTATACAAATTATATAAGTACCACAACAGATGCATTAAGAAGCGATACCAGAGCCAGGCAAACGACCTGGATAAAATTTAAAATAAAATTACTCGTAATTAGCAACAGTAATTGATCAAAAACATTATTGAGAAAACAAACTAATTAAAATATATGGCTATTTGCTCATTAAATTTATATATATGTTTCTGCAAATTTTATTGGTTATTTTATAAATCTGTCTGCGAAGTAAAATTTTATTCTTATTTCCTGTAAACATTCAAAAATGATATAGACAAACTAAGAATTTTTAAAAAAAAAGAAATGGAATGGAGTGAATTAGCGAGAAAAATAAATAATTTCAAAGACAAATTCGAAAAATCTTATAAGTGTGTTAATAAGAACGCACCTATAAGGGTTGAAACGCTAATTCACCACATAAACATATTAGTGCTAAACTATAATAACATAGTTCAACTCTATTTAAGTAAAGAAAATAGGCTTACAGAGCAGCGCGTAAATCAATGTAAGAAAATAATCAAATCACTTGGGACTAGAATATCGAATATCAGCACTAGGCACAACATAGTAATAGATATCCCAACAGATTTAAAATTAATGGCAACCTTTGAACCAGATCAACTAGAAGAACTGAATGAGTCTAAGCCAACACTAAATAGTGACCCTGATATTGAAGCTGATAGCGACATTGAGCCACTTGAATTAACAGAACCAAACATGGCAGTAAATCAAGTGGCGTTAGACCGCGAATATGTAAGACAGTTATCGTCTACAATTCCGGAATTTGATGGCAAAAAGCTATCACTGGCCAGATTTCTAACGGCTTTAAGACTAGTCGATCGTACTAAAGGTACACAAGAAGACTTAGCCGTAGAAGTCATAAAGTCTAAAATAATTGGCCCAATTTTGTACAAAGTACAAAATGAAACATCCATTATTGGTATTATAAATAAATTAAATACCAATATCAAAGGCGAGTCAACTGACGTTATCAAAGCTAAGTTGCTTAACATAAAGCAGAAAGGCAAGTCAGCCTCGCAATATACAGCTGAAATTGACAGTTTGCGTAAGCAACTGGAAGCAGCTTATATTGACGATGGACTAGACTTTGATAACGCAGAGAAATTTTCTACTAAAGAAACAATATCTGCCATGACAAAGAATTGCGAATACGAAAAGCTTCGTATAATATTAGAAGCAGGCAATTTCAGCAATTTCAATGATGCTATGGGTAAATATATCCAATGCAGCACTGAAATGACTGGAAGTGCCAGCACAGTATTATATCAGCGAGGCAGACATAATAGAGGCAATGATTATCGCAATAACCAAAGAGGTAGAGGCAATGGCCGCGGTAATCATAACGCAAACTATACTAACAATAGCAATGGCAGAGGACATTATAGAGGTAATACCCGTGGTAATAAACGAGAAAGGAATAATTCCAACCGAGGTAACAACCAAAACAATAACAATGGCAACTATAATGGTAATAATAATGTTCGAGTTACACAGACTAACTCGGAAAACCAACAAAACCCTTAAGATATGCACCAAGAAATACCAAAGTACACACAGTCAATCTAAACCTCAGTATCTTCATTAACATAAATAACGAAAAAACAGGTAAAGCATTTACCCTATTGCTAGATACTGGTGCAGACATATCACTATTAAAAGAACATGTTGATACATTTGAAAACATTAATTCAAACATATCAACTCAAATATCTGGAATCGGTGAAGGTTCAGTTTTTTCCAAAGGTTTAGCATTCGTAGAATTATCTACCGGAAAATATGTCATTCCACACGACTTTCACATAGTCGGACACGATTTCCCAATACCCAGCGATGGCATTATTGGTATAGACTTCTTTAAAAAGTATAATTGCCAATTAGATTTCACACAAACATGTGATTCTCTAATACTTCGGCCAAATAATTTAAACTATCCTATAAAACTACCGATAACTCACACTTGTGATAATAATGCCACAATACTTCCAGCTCGTTCTGAAGTAGTCCGTCAAATCAATATTGTTTCGCCAGAAAACAATATTTTCATTCCAAATCAAGAAATTGATAAAGGAATATTCATTGGAAATACTATTTCCAATAATCAACAAACATTTGTCCGAAATTTAAATACAACAAATTCAATAAAAATAGTACATCTTAACGACATTAAAATAGAAAAGCTAAGTGACTATGAAACAGTCCACGAAATTAGCAAAGATCGCCAAGAAACGGTGATGAAAAAACTAAAAAGAACTTTCCCCCATTATTTAAGACACAATTAAAAGATCTCTGCACCAAGTATACAGACATATTCGGACTCAAAACCGAATCCATAACAACCAATAATTTTTATAAACAAAAACTAAGACTAAAAGATACTGAGCCAGTGTACATTAAAAACCACAGAATTCCTCATACCCATAAAGAAGAAGTTAATAATCAAGTCGAAAAACTTATCTCGGATAATATTGTAGAACCGTCTGTATCGGAATATAACAGTCCTATACTTCTTGTCCCAAAAAAGGGATTACCGGGTTCCGATACCAAGAGATGGCGATTAGTTATAGACTATCGTCAAATTAACAAAAAACTCTTGTCTGACAAATTTCCACTCCCAAGAATAGATGATATTCTTGATCAACTAGGCAGAGCAAAATATTTCTCATGCTTAGATTTAATGTCCGGTTTTCACCAAATAGAATTAGAAGAAAATTCTAGAAATATATCGTCTTTTTCAACGAGCAATGGCTCCTATCGTTTTACACGATTACCATATGGTCTAAAAATAGCGCCTAATTCTTTTCAAAGAATGATGACCATCGCTTTTTCCGGATTAGAACCTTCACAAGCTTTCTTGTACATGGACGACTTAATCGTCATCGGTTGTTCCGAAAACCACATGATCAAAAACTTAACAAACGTTTTTGACTTGTGTAGGCGACACAACCTTAAGTTACATCCAGAAAAATGTTCATTTTTCATGCATGAAGTGACTTTTCTAGGTCATAAGTGTACTGATCAAGGTATTTTGCCAGATGACAAAAAATATGATGTCATTGAAAAATATCCAGTCCCCACGGACGCTGATAGCGCTAGAAGATTCGTTGCATTTTGCAATTATTACAGACGTTTCATAAAAAACTTTGCAGATTATTCACGTCATATAACAAGATTATGTAAAAAGACTGTAAAGTTTGAGTGGTCCGATGAATGCCAAAAAGCGTTCGAATATTTAAAAAAAGCTCTTATGAAGCCCACTTTACTAAAATACCCAGATTTTAGCAAAGAATTTTGCATCATAACAGATGCCAGTAAACTAGCCTGTGGAGCAGTTTTGACTCAAACGTATGGAGATAAACAATTGCCCGTAGCATATGCTTCTCGTTCATTTACAAAAGGAGAAAGCAATAAAAGTACAACCGAACAAGAGTTGTCAGCAATCCACTGGGCAATAACCCATTTTCGACCATACATATATGGTCAACATTTCACTATTAAAACAGACCATAGACCATTGACATATCTGTTTTCAATGGTAAATCCAAGTTCAAAATTAACGAGAATGAGACTAGATTTAGAAGAGTATGAGTTCACTGTAGAATACCTTAAGGGAAAAGATAATTTTGTTGCAGATGCGTTATCAAGAATAACCATCAAAGAATTAAAAAGTACTAATACAAATGTCTTGAAAGTCACTACAAGACAACAAAGTAGACAAAATAAATCCTGCGCAGGAAAAGAACAAGAAATTTTGCCAAGGCAAAATCTTGATAAAGCTTCTAAGCCCAACGTATACGACGTCATTAAAAACGACGATATTCGAAAAATAGTGACCTTGCACATAACAAATATGCTATGTATTTTAAAACATGGTAAAAAGGTTGTTGCAAGAATTGAGATTAGCGATCTTTATACTAATGGAACTATCGAGTTAGGTCAATTTTTCCAAAGGCTTGAAAAAGAAGCCGGTATATTAGGAATCAGCCAACTCAAAGTGGTACCGAGCAAAAAGATCTTTGAAAACATTTCAATAGATACTTTCAAAAATTTGGGTAATATATATTTAAAAAACTTAAGAGTAGCGCTACTCAAGCCGGTAACCCAAATAACTAAAGAAACAGAAAAAGAAGCAATAATGTCTACATTCCATGATGATCCTATTCAAGGTGGCCACACAGGCATTTCAAAAACGCTAGCAAAAATAAAAAGACATTACTATTGGAAAAATATGACACGTCATATAACAAAGTACATACGTAATTGTCCGAAATGTCAAAAAGCCAAAACAACAAAGCACACTAAGACACCTATGATTATAACTGAAACACCAACAAACGCTTTCGACAGGGTAATTGTTGACACTATAGGTCCATTACCAAGATCAGAGAATGGTAACGAGTATGCAGTTACACTAATTTGTGATTTAACAAAATACCTAGTTGCCATTCCGATCCCAAATAAAAATGCAAAAACTGTCGCTAAAGCAATATTGGAATCTTTTATTCTGAAGTACGGTCCAATGAAGACGTTCATAACGGACATGGGTACAGAATATAAGAATTCAATAATAACGGACATATGTAAATACCTAAAAATAGATAATATAACATCAACAGCACACCATCACCAAACAGTTGGTACTGTTGAAAGAAGTCACAGAACGTTTAATGAGTACATACGTTCCTACATATCAGTTGACAAAACTGACTGGGACACATGGCTTCAATACTTCGTTTATTGTTACAATACAACCCCATCAATGGCACATGATTATTGTCCATATGAGCTAATTTTCAGTAAAAATTCAAATATACCAAAACATTTTAATAGCATAGATCAAATAGACCCACTTTATAATGTAGAAGACTATGCTAAGGAATCAAAATATAGACTAGAATTAGCATATAAAAGAGCAAGAATTATGATAGATAAACATAAGCAGAAAAATAAAGAACTATATGATAGGAAAACACTAGACTTAAATTTGAATATAGGAGACAAAGTACTTTTAAAAAATGAAGTAGGTCATAAATTAGAAAATAAATATCTAGGACCATATACGGTAGTAAGCATAAAAGATAAAGACAATGCTATAATAACAGATACAAAAGGTAAAGAACAAAAAGTTCATAAAAATAGACTAAAAATTTTTAACGAATAAAACATAAATTTTTTTATTAACCAAAAAAAAAAAAAAATTTTTTTAAGAAACACAAATTGTTACAATGAATTTTACATTTTACACTTTTATATTTTACATTTTCAAATTTTACATTTTTATATTTTATATTTTACATTTTAATATTATATATTTTTATATTTTTATAATTTGAAATTTTTACATTTTTATAAACCCTAAATAATTTTTTTAAATTCATATTATTTTAATTATTTTTACTACATTTTACTATTTAATACACAAAAAAAAACCAATTTTGATCATTTAATAACTACACATTTATAATGTTACGTTATTTCTTTAAAAAGGGAGGTGTAGTGCGTATATGCCCGTACAGAATACCCTGTATTCAAATATAAAGTATGCAGCACTTTGTTGCATACAATAACAACAATAACGTAAACAAGCCCAGAGCCAGCTAATGTATTGGCTCGGTCTCAGATTACGCAGCGCGGTTCACTAGCCTCACTAGCTGACCGTTTATGCTTACGCTGCAGATCCCACGCTCCGTCTGAGCACATTGCATGAGCAACATATATGCTCACTAACACAGGCATATGCAAGCTACTCACTCTCCCTCTCTTTGTAGCTGTTAACCATTAACAGCATAAGAACATATATGTATCCATAGTCTAAGCACATAACATTGACTTTGAATAAAAACATTCCGTTACCAGAACCTAACCAGCACTGACGTGCCGAAACATAATTGATAATAAAACAACAATATTACACTACAGTTCTGTCTCCGTTGGAAACATGAGTATCTTCTAGAGTTACACAAAAGAAACAAATGGCAAACTCCAACGCGACACTTACAACGGGACGATCTAGTCATTATTAAAGAAGATAATCTTCCAGTTAATGACTGGCGTCTTGGTCGAATCCAAACGACCTATCCTGGCGACGACCAAAGAGTCCGAGTGGTCGACGTGTTAACAGCCCGAGGTGTCTCCAAGAGAGCTATCTCTAAGCTGATCCTTCTCCCGATAGAATCTAGTTTCCTTTCTCCATCCAGTAGAATCTCCAGTAAAGACTAGAATCCTAGATCCATTGGTCTGCGGACCATCCGTATAAAGCCGCATCAGTAATGTCTATTATGTATTTTTTCAACCTTCTTCACGTAACAGCACTATGTCTCCCCGCCAACAACAAGGCCGATCCAAGAGCCGACCGGCAACGGAATCGTTCCGATGCCGAGTATGCCGAGGAGTCCACGCGCTGCGAAAGTGCCAGCGGTTCATGCGGATGTCTCCAGAGGAGAGACTCCGAGCAGTTCTGGTCAACAAATACTGCCCAAACTGCCTGGCTCACCAACATTCCGGGGAGTCCTGTCGCCGCGAGGACAAGTGCCGCAAGTGCCAGGGCGACCATCACACCTTACTTCATTTCCAAGAAGCGCGTTGCATGCCATCGCGATCTCCACAGCGATCCCAAAAAATGCGCAGCACCAAGGCCCAAGAGCGACGCTCCGCGCCGCCTTCATCCGCTGGTTCCATCTCCTTGTCTACTTTAATGGAACACAAAAGGACAACCGTGCTCCCGAGAGCACTCATCCGACTTGGAAACGGCAAGGCGACCCGCGACACTCGGGCACTTTTAGACCCGTGCTGTCCGGTAAGTCTTATCGACGCATCCTTGGCAAAGGCCTCCGGGCTATCCGTCACCCGCGTCGTATCAGTTCCAGGACCTCTAGCTTCCAGCGAGAGGTCATCCTGCAGGTGATGCCAAATCTCCGGTATCGAACTCCAACGAAGCTCGTCAGCGAGAAACTGAACGAGCCTTTCAACAACGTTCGATTGGCAGACGATCGCTGGTTCCAGTCGGAAATCTCCAATCTGGTTTTGGGCTCGGACATCTATCCTGATTTAATTCTCCATGGCGTCCTGCCGAGCCATGGCGGCGCACCACTGGCCCAAAACACGGTCTTCGGGTGGATACCGTCCGGCTCCTGCGCTCACCAGTAGGAACAGAGCCACTTCCCTCTCCCTTTTTCTTTTTGCAATACTGCAAGGCGGGCGGCATGTTCACACAAGAAGTGTGTTCACACAAGAAGTGTATCCGGCAGCCGCCATCCAACCCCCATGTAACTCCGGAACCAGTACAGGGAACACGAAATTCACCTCACTTACACTAATACATTGTAATGTACTCTGAAAATCCAGAAGAAAAAATAACCTGCAAGCGAGCAAACGTGTTTTCTTGAAAACCTTCGCAAAAATTTGTGCAGAGCAGAAACGCTCCCCCAACGATACAGAATTAGCAAACTTCATCTGGAAGCTCCGCAGACGCCCTACTACAACAGCTTGTATTCGGGAGCGGCGTTTTCGTAGATCCGGTGCAACTCCTGTGCCGGTTCGTATCTGGCGTGATGCATCAGAGCTCTCAGCTCTTTCAGGAATTCCTTGAATTCTTCCCCCACACGTTGCCTGCGGGACCGGATTTCATCCTCAAGCCGTTCGAAGTAGCAGGAAGAACTCCAAGAAACCCCTCCTAAAAACCGATCATGGCACATCTCTAAGCCCACTTCACAGGAACCACTGAGCGGCCCTATCGCAGAACACCTCACTCATTGCCCGTGGCAATCTATCGAGGGCGAAATCATACGTGACCATCTAATTCTCGCAAAAACGAAGTGGGACGCGCAAGCCACATTATACTCTTGTTTAATTTTTTGTTGTTTTCGTTTTAAAATACTTTTCATTCTAAGCGTCAAAATAGTTGGTTTTATGATCATCTTCTCAACATTTAAAAAAAAATCGACATCCGTCCCAAGAAATTATTATGTAATCATATTCAATTGTACGTCAATATATCGATTTCATTTATTTATTTACAACCCATATTAATCTTTGGAGTGCCGAGGATTCAAATTTTTTCATGATTGCAATTTTCTATGCAGCGTTACCTAATCTCTGTGTACAAAACTGTTAGTCCTGACTAACTGACTGAATTATTGACTGACTGACTGGTGATCAACGGACCCGAAAGTGCTAGGAAGCTGAAATTTTCACTGTAGTAACCATGTGTGATGAAGGTGCTCAACTAAAATTTTATACTCCATTTTAAAGTTCTTTGTTCACATTCATTTAAGGTGTGTTTCACATTTTCCGAAAAATCCATTCCTTCTTTTGGAAGTGGGGCTTAAAGATTTGTTGGGTAACGTTTCGCGCTTAAATTCTCAAATGAGACGTGTTGCACATTTTTCGCAGAATCAAAGCATCCTCGGCAAAAAGTGCGATTCTAAGATTTTTGGTGAAGTTTTAAGTTATGTCCGATTGGCGTCAAACTTTTTTTCAAAGTTATACATAATAATATAATGAATACGTGCTTCAGCGATGTGAAAAATTCCCCTCGCACCAGTGGTGAATTGGTGAAAAACGTTTGTTTCAAAATCATTTTCAAAGCTTTTTGGGAACATTGATTTTATAACATGCGTGCTACGGGCAAGGCCGCGCTATAAACGCTAGTAGCTCATATATAAAGAGCATGACAAAATTAATTTTGCGTAAAGCTCACCATTAAATTTTTATACCCTGAACCCATTAAAAATGGGTATAAGGGTATATTGTATTTGTGCGAAAGCCAAATGTATGTAACATTCAGAAGGAAGCATCTCCGACCCCATAAAGTATATATATTCTTGATCAGCATCAATAGCCGAGTCGATCTAGCCATGTCCGTCTGTCTGTCCGTCCGTCCGTACGTCCGTCCGTATGTATGAACGCAAGACGTCTCATTTGAGAATTTGAGCGCGAAACGCACCCACCAAATCTTTAGACCCATTTCCAAAAGGAGGAATGGATTTTTCGAAAAGTGTGAAACACACCTTAAATGAATGTGAACAAAGAACTTTAAAATGGAATATAGAATTTTAGTTGAGCACCTTCATCACACAAGGTAACTACAGTGAAAATATCAGTTTCCTAGCACTTTCGGGTGCCTCATTACCTCATGAAATAAGAGAAAAGTTAATAGTCGAAGAGTATGGAGTTTAATATGTACACGAATATATTCTAAATTAAAAGAAGTAAGAGGTTCTAGTCGTGAGCTCCCTCATTAGGGGATACCCTGAACCCCCTTTTTCCACCATCAAATGCATATATATATTCTATTTTAGAAACTATATTTCAAGTTTGGTGAATCTAGCTCTTATTATTTACCAAAATTGCCCAAAAAACAAGATATCGATATCGATTTTTATCGGTTGCTTGGAAACGGAGTAAGTTATCGATTATCGGAAACAAACTCGATCTGCGCGGGAACTGGGAGCATCTACTTCTAAAATTTCTCTAGCTCTTATAGGTTCTGAGATCCCTACGTTCAAACATACGGACGGACGGACGGACGGACGGAAGGACAGACAGACGGACATGGCTAGATCGACTCGGATATTTATGGTGATCAATAATATATATACTTTATGGGGTCGGAGAAGCTTCCTTCTGCCTGTTACATACATTTTGATACAATATACCCTTATACCCATTTTTAATGGGTTCAGGGTTTAAAAATGTATGGTACAATAAAACACAAAATTGTGTATATTTTTTGCTCATTTATCTTATGTTAGCTAAAACAAAATTGTACTCTTGTCCATATATAGTATATAGTACATAGTACATAGTACATTGTACATACGAAAATGTATCGGCAGATACTTGTGCATCCCAAACACACGCCCTATCAGAGAATTCTGTTCCGAACAAAGGACAACGAACTTCGCGACTTCGAACTCAGCACAGTCACGGTTGGAGTTAACTGTGCCCCTTTTTGGCCATCCGGGTACTACATCAGTTGTCTGATGACGTTCGCTCTATCCCTTAGCAAGTCACATTATCGCAAACAATATGTATGTCGACGATGTACTAGCGGGAGCCCATTCCAAATCAACGGCAGATCAAGCAATTGCAGAACTCCGCAAAGCCCTTGAATCTGCCGGGTTCCCCTGGCGAAAATGGACATCCAATGAAAAGGACTTGCTAAGAGCGATTCCCAAGGACCAAATGCTTCGCGCCGACTTCTTAGAGATCGAAGAAGCCTGTTCGGCAAAGACTCTCGGGATCAGATGGAAAGCTGACACCGATGAGTTCTTTTTCGCTCCATCCGAGCTAACAACCAAACTGTCCGTCTCCAAACGTTTTTCACAGATTGCCTAACTGTTCGATCCAGCAGGTTGGCTGGGTCCAGTCATTATTCAGGCAACAATATTCATGCAGGAGATCTTGCTCCAAGAACTGGGCTGGGACGATCCGCTACCTGAGAGTCTTCTCAGTATGTGGAATTTATTTCTGCAAGAGTATCCGGGCCCTAGTGCGATTCACATCCCTAGATGGGTCGAATTCCGCCCACAGGGGACTATTCAATACTACGGGTTTTGTGACGCTTCGCAGCGTGCATATGGGGCCGCCATTTACGTGCGCACTGAGATTCATCGCATCTCAGTACATATCCTAACAGCGAAAACGAGGGTCGCTCCGGTCAAGACGGTATCCTTTCCACGACTAGAGCTGTGCGGAGCAGCACTTCTGACCGAGTTATCCGCTGCACTCAGTCCCCAGCTACCTTCCGCTGGCGGCGACTGGTTCTACTGGACAGATTCCACAATTGTGGTAGCTTGGCTTCATAAGCCACCATGCACCTGGACTACCTTTGTAGCAAACAGAGTCGCAAAAATTACTCAGGCCACCGACTCCAATAAATGGTCCCATGTACGATCCGAGTACAATCCAGCGGACCTAGCGAGCAGAGGTGCCCCACCACAAGTGTTAGTCAACAATGAGCTGTGGTGGCACGGGCCAGAATGGTTACGCCTACCTCAGAACCAATGGCCCATTCCTTCAGATCCCCTCCCAGATACGACAATAGAGCAACGTACGATTAAAGTAAACCTCGCCAACACGGCTCCCTCATTTTCTTTCCTCGAGCGCTTCTCCAAGTTCGATCGAGCCCTGCGAGTGTTAGCATACATCTATCGCTTCTTCAAGCGTTGCAAACGATTGTCGCTCCCGTCAACTATTGAAATTGACAGCAACGAGATTTCTTATGCACAAGAAAGACTCATTCTCCTGACCCAGAGACAAGCATACTCGTCAGAGTACGAAGAAACAGCTCACTTCCAGCAAACTCCTTAATTTGAACCCCTTTCTAGGTGGTAAGGGAATTATTCGAGCATGTGGTCGTGTAAGAGCGGCCGAAACACTCGGCTACGATGAGCGGCATCCAATCATACTGTCATACACATGTGCATATTCGCGTCTTCTGAACGCTTTCACCCATCTTATATCCTTGCATGGAGGCAACCAGCTCATGATGCGTTTAATACGATCACAGTACTGGATTCCAAAGCTGAAGGTGTTGGTCAAATCCACAACCCATTCCTGCAAAATCTGCGTCATTCGAAAAAAGAAATTGCAAACGCAGCTCATGGGCGACTTGCCTGTGGAGAGAGTCACATTCTCTCGGCCGTTCACTCACACAGGAGTCGATTTTGCAGGCCCCTTCGATGTGAAAAATTACACAGGTCGAGCCTGTCGTAGTACAAAAGGCTACGTGTGCGTCTTTGTGTGCTTCAGCACCAAAGCCATCCACCTAGAAGCTACATCTGACCTGACCACAGAAAAATTCCTAGCGGTATTTGCGAGATTTGTGGCACAACGAGGGTGCCCAAGTCAAATGCATTCCGACAACGGCAAAACCTTCGTCGGAGCGGCCAAAGTCCTCTCGCGCGATTTTGTAGAAGCGCTTAAGACTCAACTCCAGGCCACTTACAGTCTCCAGAAACTGTCCTGGCACTTCAACCCTCCTAGTGAACCGCATATGGGTGGCCTGTGGGAGCCAGGTGTAAAGAGTTTCAAAAATCTATTTTATAAGTCTACATCGACCTCCAAATACACCTTCGAAGAGCTTTCCACGCTCCTATCCAAAGTTGAAGCATGCCTGAATTCAAGACCGATATCTCCAATGTCGGAAGATCCTACTGATCTCCTAGCTCTGACTCCCGGTCATTTTCTAGTCGGGGGTCCTCTACTTTCCGCAACAGAGCCAGAGATCAAGGAAAACGCCGCGTCCATCATAAACCGCTGGCAGCGCTTGAAGGCTTTGCAACAACAGTTCTGTCTCCGTTGGAAACATGAGTATCTTCTAGAGTTACACAAAAGAAACAAATGGCAAACTCCAACGCGACACTTACGATCTAGTCATTATTAAAGAAGATAATCTTCCAGTTAATGACTGGCGTCTTGGTCGAATCCAAGAGACCTATCCTGGCGACGACCAAAGAGTCCGAGTGGTCGACGTGTTAACAGCCCGAGGTGTCTCCAAGAGACCTATCTCTAAGCTGATCCTGCTCCCGATAGAATCTAGTCTCTTTTCTCCATCCAGTAGAATCTCCAGTAAAGACTAGAATCCTAGATCCATTGGTCTGCGGACCATCCGTATAAAGCCGCATCAGTAATGTCTATTATGTATTTTTTCAACCTTCTTCACGTAACAGCACGATGTCTCCACGCCAACAACAAGGCCGATCCAAGAGCCGACCGGCAACGGAATCGTTCCGATGCCGAGTATGCCGAGGAGTCCACGCGGTGCGAAAGTGCCAGCGGTTCATGCGGCTGTCTCCAGAGGAGAGACTCCGAGCAGTTCTGGTCAACAAATACTTCCCAAACTGCCTGGCTCACCAACATTCCGGGGAGTCCTGTCGCCGCGAGGACAAGTGCCGCAAGTGCCAGGGCGACCATCACACCTTACTTCATTTCCAAGAAGCGCGTCGCATGCCATCGCGATCTCCAGAGCGATCCCAAAAAATGCGCAGCACCAAGGCCCAAGAGCGACGCTCCGCGCCGCCTTCATCCGCTGGTTCCATCTCCTTGTCTACTTTAATGGAACACAAAAGGACAACCGTGCTCCCGAGAGCACTCATCCGACTTGGAAACGGCAAGGCGACCCGCGACACTCGGGCACTTTTAGACCCGTGCTGTCCGGTAAGTCTTATCGACGCATCCTTGGTAAAGGCCTCCGGGCTATCCGTTACCCGCGTCGTATCAGGACCTCTAGCTTCCAGCGAGAGGTCATCCTGCAGGTGATGCCAAATCTCCGGTATCGAACTCCAACGAAGCTCGTCATCGAGAAACTGAACGAGCCTTTCAACAACGTTCGATTGGCAGACGATCGCTGGTTCCAGTCGGAAATCTCCAATCTGGTTTTGGGCACGGACATCTATCCTGATTTAATTCTCCATGGCGTCCTGCCGAGCCATGGCGGCGCACCACTGGCCCAAAACACGGTCTTCGGGTGGATACCGTCCGGCTCCTGCGCTCACCAGTAGGAACAGAGCCACTTCCCTCTCCCTTTTTCTTTTTGCAATACTGCAAGGCGGGCGGCATGTTCACACAAGAAGTGTATCCGGCAGTCGCCATCCAACCGCCATGTAACTCCGGAACCAGTACAGGGAACACGAAATTCACCTCAGTTACACTAATACATTGTAATGTACTCTGAAAATCCAGAAGAAAAAATAACGTGCAAGCGAGCAAACGTGTTTTCTTGAAAACCTTCCCAAAAATCTGTGCAGAGCAGAAACGCTCCCCCAACGATACAGAATTAGCAAAGTTCATCTGGAAGCTCCGCAAACGCCCTACTACAACAGCTTGTATTCGGGAGCGGCGTTTTCGTAGATCCGGTGCAACTCCTGTGCCGGCTCGTATCTGGCGTGATGCATCAGAGCTCTCAGCTCTTTCAGGAATTCCTTGAATTCTTCCCCCACACGTTGCCTGCGGGACCGGATTTCATCCTCAAGCCGTTCGAAGTAGCAGGAAGAACTCCAAGAAGCCCCTCCTAAAAACCGACCATGGCACATCTCTAAGCCCACTTCAGCGGCCCTATCGCAGAACACCTCACTCATTGCCCGTGGCAATCTATCGAGGGCGAAACCATACGTGACCATCTAACTCTCTTGCTCTCTGAGCGAGTTACAAATATGAGCAAAAACGAATTGGGACGCGCAAGCCACATTATACTCTTTTTTAATTTTTTGTTGTTGTCGTTTTAAAATACTTTTCATTCTAAGCGTCAAAATAGTTGGTTTTATGATCATCTTCTCAACATTTAAAAAAAATCGACATCCGTCCCAAGAAATTATTATGTAATCATATTCAATTGTACGTCAATATATCAATTTCTTTTATTTATTTACAACCCATATTAATCTTTGGAGTGCCGAGGATTCAAATTTTTTCATGATTGCAATTTTCTATGCAGCGTTACCTAATCTCTGTATATAAAACTGTTTGTCCTGACTAACTGACTGAATTATTGACTGACTGACTGGTGATCAACGCACCCGAAAGTGCTAGGAAGCTGAAATTTTCACTGTAGTAACCTTGTGTGATGAAGGTGCTCAACTAAAATTTCATACTCCATTTTAAAGTTCTTTGTTCACATTCATTTAAGGTGTGTTTCACACTTTCCGAAAAATCCATTCCTCCTTTTGGAAATGGGGCTTAAAGACTTGGTGGGTAACGTTTCGCGCTTAAATTCTCAAATGAGACGTGTTGCACATTTTTCGCAGAATCAAAGCATCCTCGGCAAAAAGTGCGATTCTAAGATTTTTGGTGAAGTTTTAAGTTATGTCCGATTGGCGTCAAAGTTCTACATAATAATATAATGAATACGTGCTTCAGCGATGTGAAAAATTCCCCTCGCACCAGTGGTGAATTGGTGAAAAACGTTTGTTTCAAAATCATTTTCAAAGCTTTTTGGGAACATTGATTTTATAACATGCGTGCTACGGGCAAGGCCGCGCTATAAACGCTAGTAGCTCATATATAAAGAGCATGACAAAATTAATTTTGCGTAAAGCTCACCATTAAATTTTTATACCCTGAACCCATTAAAAATGGGTATAAGGGTATATTGTATTTGTGCGAAAGCCAAATGTATGTAACATGCAGAAGGAAGCATCTCCGACCCCATAAAGTATATATATTCTTGATCAGCATCAATAGCCGAGTCGATCTAGCCATGTCCGTCTGTCTGTCCGTCCGTCCGTACGTCCGTCCGTATGTATGAACGCAAGACGTCTCATTTGGGAATTTGAGCGCGAAACGCACCCACCAAATTATTAAGACCCATTTCCAAAAGGAGGAATGGATTTTTCGAAAAGTGTGAAACACACCTTAAATGAATGTGAACAAAGAACTTTAAAATGGAATATAGAATTTTAGTTGAGCACCTTCATAACACAAGGTAACTACAGTGAAAATATCAGCTTCCTAGCACTTTCGGGTGCCTCATTACCTCATGAAATAAGAGAAAAGTTAATAGTCAAAGAGTATGGAGTTTAATATGTACACGAATATAATCTAAATTAAAAGAAGTAAGAGGTTCTAGTATCCCCATTAGGGGATACCCTGAACCCTCTTCTTCCACCATCAAATGCATATATATCTTCTATTTTAGAAACTATATTTCAAGTTTGGTGAATCTAGCTCTTATTATTTACCAAAATTGCCCAAAAAACAAGATATCGATATCGATTTTTATCGGTTGCTTGGAAACGGAGTAGGTTATCGATTATCGGAAACAAACTCGATCTGCGCGGGAACTGGGAGCATCTACTTCTAAAATTTCAAGTCTCTAGCTCTTATAGGTTCTGAGATCCCTACGTTCAAACATACGGACGGACGGACGGACGGACGGAAGGACAGACAGACGGACATGGCTAGATCGACTCGGATATTTATGGTGATCAATAATATATATACTTTATGGGGTCGGAGAAGCTTCCTTCTGCCTGTTACATACATTTTGATACAATATACCCTTATACCCATTTTTAATGGGTTCAGGGTTTAAAAATGTATGGTACATTTTGATACAATATACCCTTATACCCATTTTTAATGGGTTCAGGGTTTAAAAATGTATGGTACAATAAAACACAAAATTGTGTATATTTTTTGCTCATTTATCTTATGTTAGTTAAAACAAAATTGTACTCTTGTCCATATATAGTATATAGTACATAGTACATAGTACATTGTACATACGAAAATGTATCGGCAGATACTTGTGCATCCCAAACACACGCCCTATCAGAGAATTCTGTTCCGAACAAAGGACAACGAACTTCGTGACTTCGAACTCAGCACAGTCACGGTTGGAGTTAACTGTGCCCCCTTTTTGGCCATCCGGGTACTACATCAGTTATCTGATGACGTTCGCTCTATCCCTTAGCAAGTCACATTATCGCAAACAATATGTATGTCGACGATGTACTAGCGGGAGCCCATTCCAAATCAACGGCAGATCAAGCAATTGCAGAACTCCGCAAAGCCCTTGAATCTGCCGGGTTCCCCTGGCGAAAATGGACATCCAATGAAAAGGACTTGCTAAGAGCGATTCCCAAGGACCACTTGCTTCGCGCCGACTTCTTAGAGATCGAAGAAGCCTGTTCGCAAAGACTCTCGGGATCAGATGGAAAGCTGACACCGATGAGTTCTTTTTCGCTCCATCCGAGCTAACAACCAAACTGTCCGTCTCCAAACGTCTTTCACAGATTGCCTAACTGTTCGATCCAGCAGGTTGGCTGGGTCCAGTCATTATTCAGGCAACAATATTCATGCAGGAGATCTTGCTCCAAGAACTGGGCTGGGACGATCCGCTACCTGAGAGTCTTCTCAGTAAGTGGAATTTATTTCTGCAAGAGTATCCGGGCCCTAGTGCGATTCGCATCCCTAGATGGGTCGAATTCGCCCACAGGGGACTATTCAATACTACGGGTTTTGTGACGCTTCGCAGCGTGCATATGGGGCCGCCATTTACCTGCGCACTGAGAGTCTTCTCAGTAAGTGGAATTTATTTCTGCAAGAGTATCCGGGCCCTAGTGCGATTCGCATCCCTAGATGGGTCGAATCCGCCCACAGGGGACTATTCAATACTACGGGTTTTGTGACGCTTCGCAGCGTGCATATGGGGCCGCCATTTACCTGCGCACTGAGATTCATCGCATCTCAGTACATCTCCTAACAGCGAAAACGAGGGTCGCTCCGGTCAAGACGGTATCCTTTCCACGACTAGAGCTGTGCGGAGCAGCACTTCTGTCCGAGTTATCCGCTGCACTCAGTCCCCAGCTACCTTCCGCTGGCGGCGACTGGTTCTACTGGACAGATTCCACAATTGTGGTAGCTTGGCTTCATAAGCCACCATGCACCTGGACTACCTTTGTAGCAAACAGAGTCGCAAAAATTACTCAGGCCACCGACTCCAATAAATGGTCCCATGTACGATCCGAGTACAATCCAGCGGACCTAGCGAGCAGAGGTGCCCCACCACAAGTGTTCGTCAACAATGAGCTGTGGTGGCACGGGCCAGAATGGTTACGCCTACCTCAGAACCAATGGCCCATTCCTTCAGATCCCCTCCCAGATACGACAATAGAGCAACGTACGATTAAAGTAAGCCTCGCCAACACGGCTCCCTCATTTTCTTTCCTCGAGCGCTTCTCCAAGTTCGATCGAGCCCTGCGAGTGTTAGCATACATCTATCGCTTCTTCAAGCGTTGCAAACGATTGTCGCTCCCGTCAACTATTGAAATTGACAGCAACGAGATTTCTTATGCACAAGAAAGACTCATTCTCCTGACCCAGAGACAAGCATACTCGTCAGAGTACACTTGCTTGAGCACGAAGAAACAGCTCACTTCCAGCAAACTCCTTAATTTGAACCCCTTTCTAGGTGGTAAGGGAATGATTCGAGCATGTGGTCGTAAGAGCGGCCGAAACACTCGGCTACGATGAGCGGCATCCAATCATACTGTCATACACATGTGCATATTCGCGTCTTCTGAACGCTTTCACCCATCTTATATCCTTGCATGGAGGCAACCAGCTCATGATGCGTTTAATACGATCACAGTACTGGATTCCAAAGCTGAAGGTGTTGGTCAAATCCACAACCCATTCCTGCAAAATCTGCGTCATTCGAAAAAAGAAATTGCAAACGCAGCTCATGGGCGACTTGCCTGTGGAGAGAGTCATATTCTCTCGGCCGTTCACTCACACAGGAGTCGATTTTGCAGGCCCCTTCGATGTGAAAAATTACACAGGTCGAGCCTGTCGTAGTACAAAAGGCTACGTGTGCGTCATTGTGTGCTTCAGCACCAAAGCCATCCACCTAGAAGCTACATCTGACCTGACCACAGAAAAATTCCTAGCGGTATTTGCGAGTATTGTGGCACAACGAGGGTGCCCAAGTCCGACAACGGCAAAACCTTCGTCGGAGCGGCCAAAGTCCTCTCGCGCGATTTTGTAGAAGCGCTTAAGACTCAACTCCAGGCCACTTACAGTCTCCAGAAACTGTCCTGGCACTTCAACCCTCCTAGTGCACCGCATATGGGTGGCCTGTGGGAGGCAGGTGTAAAGAGTTTCAAAAATCTATTTTATAAGTCTACATCGACCTCCAAATACACCTTCGAAGAGCTTTCCATCCAAAGTTAAAGCATGCCTGAATTCAAGACCGATATCTCCAATGTCGGAAGATCCTACTGATCTCCTAGCTCTGACTCCCGGTCATTTTCTAGTCGGGGGTCCTCTACTTTCCGCAACAGAGCCAGAGATCAAGGAAAACGCCGCGTCCATCATCAACCGCTGGCAGCGCTTGAAGGCTTTGCAACAACAGTTCTGTCTCTGTTGGAAACATGAGTATCTTCTAGAGTTACACAAAAGAAACAAATGGCAAACTCCAACGCGACACTTACAACGGGACGATCTAGTCATTATTAAAGAAGATAATCTTCCAGTTAATGACTGGCGTCTTGGTCGAATCCAAACGACCTATCCTGGCGACGACCAAAGAGTCCGAGTGGTCGACGTGTTAACAGCCCGAGGTGTCTCCAAGAGACCTATCTCTAAGCTGATCCTTCTCCCGATAGAATCTAGTTTCCTTTCTCCATCCAGTAGAATCTCCAGTAAAGACTAGAATCCTAGATCCATTGGTCTGCGGACCATCCGTATAAAGCCGCATCAGTAATGTCTATTATGTATTTTTTCAACCTTCTTCACGTAACAGCACGATGTCTCCACGCCAACAACAAGGCCGATCCAAGAGCCGACCGGCAACGGAATCGTTCCGATGCCGAGTATGCCGAGGAGTCCACGCGCTGCGAAAGTGCCAGCGGTTCATGCGGATGTCTCCAGAGGAGAGACTCCGAGCAGTTCTGGTCAACAAATACTGCCCAAACTGCCTAGCTCACCAACATTCCGGGGAGTCCTGTCGCCGCGAGGACAAGTGCCGCAAGTGCCAGGGCGACCATCACACCTTACTTCATTTCCAAGAAGCGCGTCGCATGCCATCGCGATCTCCAGAGCGATCCCAAAAAATGCGCAGCACCAAGGCCCAAGAGCGACGCTCCGCGCCGCCTTCATCCGCTGGTTCCATCTCCTTGTCTACTTTAATGGAACACAAAAGGACAACCGTGCTCCCGAGAGCACTCATCCGACTTGGAAACGGCAAGGCGACCCGCGACACTCGGGCACTTTTAGACCCGTGCTGTCCGGTAAGTCTTATCGACGCATCCTTGGCAAAGGCCTCCGGGCTATCCGTCACCCGCGTCGTATCAGTTCCAGGACCTCTAGCTTCCAGCGAGAGGTCATCCTGCAGGTGATGCCAAATCTCCGGTATCGAACTCCAACGAAGCTCGTCAGCGAGAAACTGAACGAGCCTTTAAACAACGTTCGATTGGCAGACGATCGCTGGTTCCAGCCGGAAATCTCCGGTCTGGTTTTGGGCTCGGACATCTATCCTGATTTAATTCTCCATGGCGTCCTGCCGAGCCATGGCGGCGCACCACTGGCCCAAAACACGGTCTTCGGGTGGATACCGTCCGGCTCCTGCGCTCACCAGTAGGAACAGAGCCACTTCCCTCTCCCTTTTTCTTTTTGCAATACTGCAAGGCGGGCGGCATGTTCACACAAGAAGTGTATCCGGCAGTCGCCATCCAACCGCCATGTAACTCCGGAACCAGTACAGGGAACACGAAATTCACCTCACTTACACTAATACATTGTAATGTACTCTGAAAATCCAGAAGAAAAAATAACCTGCAAGCGAGCAAACGTGTTTTCTTGAAAACCTTCCCAAAAATTTGTGCAGAGCAGAAACGCTCCCCCAACGATACAGAATTAGCAAAGTTCATCTGGAAGCTCCGCAAACGCCCTACTACAACAGCTTGTATTCGGGAGCGGCGTTTTCGTAGATCCGGTGCAACTCCTGTGCCGGCTCGTATCTGGCGTGATGCATCAGAGCTCTCAGCTCTTTCAGGAATTCCTTGAATTCTTCCCCCACACGTTGCCTGCGGGACCGGATTTCATCCTCAAGCCGTTCGAAGTAGCAGGAAGAACTCCAAGAAACCCCTCCTAAAAACCGACCATGGCACATCTCTAAGCCCACTTCAGCGGCCCTATCGCAGAACACCTCTCTCATTGCCCGTGGCAATCTATCGAGGGCGAAACCATACGTGACCATCTAATTCTCTTGCTCTCTGAGCGAGTTACAAATATGAGCAAAAACGAAGTGGGAGAGAATTTGAGCGCGAAACGCACCCACCGAATCTTTAAGACCCATTTCCAAAAGGAGAAATGGATTTTTCGAAAAGTGTGAAACACACCTTAAATGAATGCGAACAAAGAACTTTAAAATGGAATATAGAAGTTGAGTTAAGCACATTCATCACACAAGGTAACTACAGTGAAAATATCAGCTTCCTAGCACTTTCGGGTGCCTCATTACCTCATGAAATAAGAGAAAAGTTAATAGTCGAAGAGTATGGAGTTTAATATGTACACGAATATAATCTAAATTAAAAGAAGTAAGAGGTTCTAGTCGTGAGCTCCCCCATTAGGGGATACCCTGAACCCTCTTCTTCCACCATCAAATGCATATATATATTCTATTTTAGAAACTATATTTCAAGGTTGGTGAATCTAGCTCTTATTATTTACCAAAATTGCCCAAAAAACAAGATATCGATATCGATTTTTATCGGTTGCTTGGAAACGGAGTAGGTTATCGATTATCGGAAACAAACTCGATCTGCGCGGGAACTGGGAGCATCTA
>NW_020825019.1:0-53353 GCF_003285875.2 Drosophila novamexicana | reverse complement strand
ATTCTAAGATATCTTGCGGGTACAAAGAATATAAAATTAGTATACCGTAAAAATGGCAAACCACTAAAAGGCTATGCAGATGCAGATTGGGGCAACGATCGGCTGGACAGGAGATCCTATAGTGGCTACGCATTTTTCCTGGCAGGCAGTGCGTTCTCTTGGACTTCATCAAAGCAAAGCGTTGTCGCATTGAGCAGCACTGAAGCAGAATATATTTCTTTGTCCATGGCTGCCAAAGAAGCAGTTTATCTACGCAGGCTACTTAGTGAGATGGGATGGTCAAAGGATACAGAGCCGTTGACTATATGTGGCGACAACCTAAGCGCGCAACATATTGCGCAAAATCCAGTCCATCATAAGCGCACTAAGCACATAGACATAAGGTATCATTTTATACGTGAAAAGGTACAATGTAATAATATTGCATTAGAATACGTACCTACAAATAATAATGTTGCAGATATACTAACAAAATGTTTAAGTAAGCAAAAGCACGTAGGCTTTGTAAAAACACTTGGATTGAATTAAATTTGTTATTTTGCAACTGATTATAATTAGCTTAAGAAGAAGTGTTAAAATAGTGACAATAAGCTGTTAAGCTTCTTTATAATCTGGCAACATTGTATCAGCATAGTACTCATTCTGTAATTGAGTACTTGTTCAGATTTTTGTACTCATGCTTTGAATATTCCATTAAACGTTTAACCGAACCACTACGTGTGTTTTCTTTATGTGCATCTTAGGCACACTAGAAATATCCCAACAGTATTATAATTTTGTCGTGAACTGTATAACGCATAGAAGAAGATATCTCCGACCCCATAAAATATATATATTCTTGATCAGCATCAACAGCCAAGTCGATATAGCCATGTCCGTCTGTCTGTCTGTCAGGCTGTCTGTTTCTATGCGAACATGTCTCTCAGGTAAAAAGCTATCCTAATGAAACTTTCAAGAAGTCCCTTTTTCTGTTGCATTCAGCACATATGTCAAAACCAACTGGATCGGACCACTACATCATATAGATACATAGGAACGATCGATCGAAAATTAAGTTGTATGAAAAAACATTTTGTTTTTCAAGATGTCTTGATCAAACTCGGCATTTATTAGTTTTACTATACTCCTCATATATAGGCAAAATCCTATTAAAATCGGACCACAATATCATATAGCTGCCATAGGAACGATCGGTCGAAAATTAAGTTGTTGTATGAAAAAAATGTTGTTTATCAAGATATCTTGACCAAACTCGGCATTTATTAGTTTTACTATACTCCTCATATATAGGCAAAATCCTATAAGGATCGGACTATAATATAATACAGATGCCATAGGAACGACCGGTCGAAAATTAAGTTGTTGACCAAACTCGGCATTTATTATACCCTTGCAGAGGGTATTATAATTTTGTCGTGAACTGTATAACGCATAGAAGAAGACATCTCCGACCCCATAAAATATATATATTCTTGATCAGCATCAACAGCCAAGTCGATATAGCCATGTCCGTCTGTCTGTCTGTCAGGCTGTCTGTTTCTATGCGAACTAGTCTCTCAGATTTAAAGCTATACTTATGAAACTTTGCAGAAATCCCCTTTTCTGTAGCACGCATCACATTTGTCAAAACCAGCTGGATCGGACCACTATATCATATAGCTGCCATAGGAACGATCGGTCGAAAATTAAGTTGTATAAAAAAACATTTTTTTTTTCAAGATATCTTAATCCATTTATTAGTTTTACTATACTCCTCATATATAGGCAAAATCCTATTAAAATCGGACCACAATATCATATAGCTGCCATAGGAACGATCGGTCGAAAATTAAGTTGTTGTATGAACAAAAATATTCTTTATCAAGATATCTTGACCAAACTCGGCATTTCTTATACCCTTGCAGAGGATATTATATATTTTGTCGTGAAATGTATAACGCATAGAAGGAGACATCTCCGACCCCAAAAAGTATATATATTCTTGATCAGCATCAACAGCCGAGTCGATATAGCCTTGTCCGTCTGTCCGGCTATCTGTTTCTATGCGAACTAGTCTCTCAGATTTAAAGCTATATTTATGAAACTTTGCAGAAATCCCCTTTTCTGTAGCACGCATCACATTTTTCAAAACCAGCTGGATCGGACCACTATATCATAAAGCTGCCATAGGAACGATCGGTCGAAAATTAAGTTGTATAAAAAAACATTTTTGTTTTTTAAGATATCTTAATCAAACTTAGCATTTATTAGTTTTACTATACTCCTCATATATAGGCAAAATCCTATTAAAATCGGACCACAATATCATATAGCTGCCATAGGAACGATCGGTCGAAAATTAAGTTGTCGTATGAACAAAAATATTCTTTATCAAGATATCTTGACCAAACTCGGCATTTCTTATACCCTTGCAGAGGATATTATATATTTTGTCGTGAAATGTATAACGCATAGAAGGAGACATCTCCGACCCCAAAAAGTATATATATTCTTGATCAGCATCAACAGCCGAGTCGATATAGCCTTGTCCGTCTGTCCGGCTATCTGTTTCTATGCGAACTAGTCTCTCAGATTTAAAGCTATATTTATGAAACTTTGCAGAAATCCCCTTTTCTGTAGCACGCATCACATATGTCAAAACCAGCTGGATCGGACCACTATATCATAAAGCTGCCATAGGAACGATCGGTCGAAAATTAAGTTGTATAAAAAAACATTTTTTTTTTCAAGATATCTTAATCAAACTTAGCATTTATTAGTTTTACTATACTCCTCATATATAGGCAAAATCCTATTAAAATCGGATCACAATATCATATAGCTGCCATAGGAACGATCGGTCGAAAATTAAGTTGTGGTATGAACAAAAATATTCTTTATCAAGATATCTTGACCAAACTCGGCATTTCTTATACCCTTGCAGAGGATATTATATATTTTGTCGTGAAATGTATAACGCATAGAAGGAGACATCTCCGACCCCATAAAGTATATATATTCTTGATCAGCATCAACAGCAGAGTCGATAAAGCCATGTCCGTCTGTCCGGCTGTCTGTTTCTATGCGAACTTGTCTCTCAGGTCTAAAGCTATCCTAATGAAACTTTACAGAAGTCCCTTTTTCTCTTGCACTCAGCACATATGTCAAAACCAGCTGGATTGGACCACTATATCATATAGCTGCCATAGGAACGATCGATCGAAAATTAAGTTGTATGAAAAAACATTTTGTTTTTCAAGATGTCTTGATCAAACTCGGCATTTATTAGTTTTACTATACTCCTCATATATAGGCAAAATCCTATTAAAATCGGACCACAATATCATATAGCTGCCATAGGAACGATCGGTCGAAAATTAAGTTGTTGTATGAAAAAAATGTTGTTTATCAAGATATCTTGACCAAACTCGGCATTTATTAGTTTTACTATACTCCTCATATATAGGCAAAATCCTATAAGGATCGGACTATAATATAATATAGATGCCATAGGAACGACCGGTCGAAAATTAAGTTGTTGACCAAATTCGGCATTTATTATACCCTTGCAGAGGGTATTATAATTTTGTCGTGAACTGTATAACGCATAGAAGAAGATATCTCCGACCCCATAAAATATATATATTCTTGATCAGCATCAACAGCCAAGTCGATATAGCCATGTCCGTCTGTCTGTCTGTCAGGCTGTCTGTTTCTATGCGAACATGTCTCTCAGGTAAAAAGCTATCCTAATGAAACTTTCAAGAAGTCCCTTTTTCTGTTGCATTCAGCACATATGTCAAAACCAACTGGATCGGACCACTACATCATATAGATACATAGGAACGATCGATCGAAAATTAAGTTGTATGAAAAAAACATTTTGTTTTTTAAAATGTCTTGATCAAACTCCGCATCTATTAGTTTTACTATACTCCTCATATATAGGCAAAATCCTATTAAGATCGGACCACAATATCATATAGCTGCCATAGGAACGGCGGTCGAAAATAAAGTTGTTGTATGAAAAAAATTTTGTTTATCAAGATATCTTGACCAAACTCGGCATTTAGTAGTTTTACTATACTCCTCATATATAGGCAAAATCCAATAAGGATCGGACTATAATATAATATAGATGCCATAGGAACAACCGGTCGAAAATTAAGTGTTGTATGAACAACAATTTTGTTTATCAAGATATATTGACCAAACTCGGCATTTGTTATACCCTTGCAGAGTGTATTATATTTTTGTCGTGAACTGTATAACGCATAGAAGAAGACATCTCCGACCCCATAAAATATATATATTCTTGATCAGCATCAACAGCCAAGTCGATATAGCCATGTCCGTCTATCTGTCTGTCAGGCTGTCTGTTTCTATGCGAACTTGTCTCTCAGGTAAAAAGCTATCCTAATGAAACTTTACAGAAGTCCCTTTTTCTGTTGCATTCAGCACATATGTCAAAACCAACTGGATCGGACCACTACATCATATAGATACATAGGAACGATCGGTCGAAAATTAAGTTGTTGTATGAAAAAAATGTTGTTTATCAAGATATCTTGACCAACCTCGGCATTTATTAGTTTTACTATACTCCTCATATATAGGCAAAATCCTATAAAGATCAGACCAATATATCATATAGATGCCATAGGAACGACCGGTCGAAAATTAAGTTGTTGTATGAACAAAAATATTCTTTATCAAGATATCTTGATCAAACTCGGCATTTCTTATACCCTTGCAGAGGATATTATATATTTTGTCGTGAAATGTATAACGCATAGAAGGAGAAATCTCCGACTCCAAAAAGTATATATATTCTTGATCAGCATCAACAGCCGAGTCGATATAGCCTTGTCCGTCTGTCCGGCTATCTGTTTCTATGCGAACTAGTCTCTCAGATTTAAAGCTATCGTAATGAAAGAAGTCCCTTTTTATGTTGCACTCAGCACATATGTCAAAACCAGCTGGATCGGACCACTATATCATATAGCTGCCATAGGAACGGCGGTCGAAAATGAAGTTGTTGTATGAAAAAAATGTTGTTTATCAAGATATCTTGACCAAACTCGGCATTTATTAGTTTAACTATACTCCTCATATATAGGCAAAATCCAATAAGAATCGGACTATAATAAAATATAGATGCCATAGGAACAACCGGTCGAAAATTAAGTTGTTGTATAAACAACAATTTTGTTTATCAAGATATATTGACCAAACTCGGCATTTGTTATACCCTTGCAGAGTGTATTATATTTTTGTCGTGAAATGCATAAAGCATAGAAGGAGACATCTCCGACCCCATAAAGTATATATATTCTTGATCAGCATCAACAGCCTAGTCGATATAGCCATGTCCGTCTGTCCGTCTGTCCGGCTATCTGTTTCTATGCAAACTAGTCTCTCAGTTTTAAAGCTATCTTAATGAAACTTTCCAGAACTCCCTTTTTCTGTTGCACTCGGCACATATGTCAAAACCAGCTGGATCGGACCACTACATAGGAACGATCTGTCGAAAATTAAGTTGTATGAAAAAACATTTTGTTTTTCAAGATATCTTGATCAATCTCGGCATTTATTAGTTTTACTATACTCCTCATATATAGGCAAAATCCTATTAAGATCGGACCACTATAGCATATAGCTGCCATAGGAATGATCGGTCGAAAATTTAGTTGTTGTTTGAAAAAAATTTTGTTTATCAAGATATCTTGACCAAACTCGGCATTTATTACTTTTACTATACTCCTCATATATAGGCCAAATCCTATTAAGATCGGACCACTATATCATAAAGCTGCGATAGGTGCGATCGGTCGAAAATTAAGTTGTTGTAGGAAAAAACATTTTGGTTTTCAATATATCTTGAACAACTTCGGCATTAATTGGTTTTACTATTCTCCTCATATATAAGCAAAATCCGATTAAGATCTGACCACTTTATCATATAGCTGCCATAGGAACGATCGGTCGAAAGATTTTGTATGAACAAAAATTTTGTTTATCAAGATATCTTGACAAATCTCGGCATTTATTAGTTTTACTATACTCCTTATATATAAGCAAAATCCTATAAGGATCGGACCACTATATCATATAGATGCCATAAGCACGACCGGTCGAAAATTAAGTTGTTGTAGGAAAAAACATTTTGGTTTTCAAGATATCTTGACCAAACTCGGCATTTATTAAACCCTTGCAGAGGGTATTATAATTTTGTCGTGAAATGTATAACGCGTAGAAGGAGGCATCTCCGACCCCATAAAGTATATATATTCTTGATCAGCATCAACAGTCAAGTCGATATAGCCATGTCCGTCTGTCTGTCTGTCCGGATGTCTGTTTCTATGCAAACTAGTCTCTCAGTTTTAAAGCTATCTTAATGAAACTTTCCAGAAGTCCCTTTTTCTGTAGCACGCAACACATATGTCAAAACCAGCTGGATCGGACCAGTATATCATATAGCTGCCATAGGAACGATCGATCGAAAATTATGTTGTATGAAAACACATTTTGTTTTTCATGATGTCTTGACCAAACTCGGCATTAATTAGTTTTACTATAATCCTTATATATAGGCACATCCTATAAGGATCGGACCACTATATCATATAGATGCCATAAGAACGACCTATCGAAAATTAAGTTGTTGTATGAAAAAGATTTGGTTTATCAAGATATCTTGACCAAGCTCGGCATTTAATAAACCCTCGCAGAGTGTATTATAATTTTGTCGTGAAATGTAAAACGCATAGAAGGAGACATCTCCGACCCCATAAAGTATATATATTCTTGATCAGCATCAACAACCAAGTCGATATAGCCATGTCCGCCTGTCTGTCTGTCCGGATGTCTTTTTCTATGCGAATTTGTCTCTCAGGTATAAAGCTATCGTAATGAAATTTTACAGAAGTCTCTTTTTCTGTTGCACTCAGCACATATGTCAAAACCAGCTGAATCGGACCACTATATCATATAGCTGCCATAGGAACGATCGGTCGAAAATTAAGTTGTTGTTTGAAAAAAGTTTTGTTTATCAAGATATCTTGACCAAACTCGGCATTTGTTAGTTTTATTATACTCCTCATATATAGGCAAAATCCTTTTAAGATCGGACCACGATATTATATAGCTGCCATAGGAACGATCGGTCGAAAATTAAGTTGTATGAAAAAACATTTTGTTTTTCAGGATATCTTAATCAAACTCGGCATTTATTATACGCTTGCAGAGTGTATTATAATTTTGTCGTGAAATGTATAACGCATAGAAGGAGACATCTCCGACCCCATAAAGTATATATATTCTTGATCAGCATCAACAGCCAAGTCGATATAGCCATGTCCGTCTGTCTGTCTGTCCAGATATCTGTTTCTATGCGAACTTGTCGCTCAGGTATAAAGCTATCGTAATGAAACTTTACAGAACTCACTTTTTCTGTTGCACTCAGCACACATGTCAAAACCAGCTGGATCGGACCACTATATCATAAAGCTGCCATAGGTACGATCGATCGAAAATTATGCTGCATGAAAAAAAATTTTGTTTTTCATGATGTCTTGACCAAACTCGGCATTAATTAGTTTTACTATAATCCTTATATATAGGCACATCCTATAAGGATCGGACCACTATATCATATAGATGCCATAAGAACCACCGGTCGAAAATTAAGTTGTTCTATGAAAAAAATTTGGTTTATCAAGATATCTTGACCAAGCTCGGCATTTATTAAACCCTTGCAGAGTGTATTATAATTTTGTCGTGAAATGTAAAACGCATAGAAGGAGACATCTCCGACCCCATAAAGTATATATATTCTTCAGCAGAGTCGATAAAGCCATGTCCGTCTGTCCGGCTATCTGTTTCTATGCGAACTTGGCTCTCAGTTTTAAAGCTATCTTAATGAAACTTTCCAGAAGTCCCTTTTTCTGTTGCACTCAGCACATATGTCAAAACCAGCTGAATCGGACCACTATATCATATAGCTGCCATAGGAACGATCGGTCGAAAATTAAGTTGTTGTTTGAAAAAAATTTTGTTTATCAAGATATCTTGACCAAACTCGGCATTTGTTAGTTTTATTATACTCCTCATATATAGGCAAAATCCTTTTAAGATCGGACCACTATATCATATACCTGCCATAGGAACGATCGGTCGAAAATTAAGTTGTATGAAAAAACATTTTGTTTTTCAGGATATCTTAATCAAACTCGGCATTTATTAGTTTTACTATACTCCTCATATATTGGCAAAATCCTATTAAGATAGGACCACTATATCATATAGCTGCCATAAGAATGATCGGTCGAAAATTAAGTTGTTGTAGGAAGAAACATTTTGGTTTTCAATATATCTTGAACAACTTCGGCATTTATTGGTTTTACTATACTCCTCATATATAAGCAGAATCCTATTAAGATCTAACCACTTTATCATATAGATGCCATAGGAACGATCGGTCGAAAGATTTTGTATGAACAAAAATGTTGTTTATCAAGATATCTTGATCAATCTCGGCATTTATTATACGCTTGCAGAGTGTATTATAATTCTATAAATCTATAACGCATAGAAGGAGGCATCTCCGACCCCATAAAGTATATATATTCTTGATCAGCATCAACAGTCAAGTCGATATAGCCATGTCCGTCTGTCTTTCTGTCCGGATATCTGTTTCTATGCGAACTTGTCTCTCAGGTATAAAGCTATCTTAATGAAACTTTACAGAACTCCCTTTTTCTGTTGCACTCGGCACATATGACAAAACCAGCTGGATCGGACCACTACATAGGAACGATCGGTCGAAAATTAAGTTGTTGTAGGAAAAAACATTTTGGTTTTCAAGACATCTTAAACAACTTCGGCATGAATTGGTTTTTCTATACTCCTCATATATAAGCAAAATCCTATTAAGATCTGACCACTTTATCATATAGCTGCCTTAGGAACGATCGGACGAAAGATTTTGTATGAACAAAATTTAGTTTATTAAGATATCTTGACCAATCTCGGCATTTATTAGTTTTACTATACTCCTCATATATAAGCAAAATCCTATAAGGATCGGACCACTATATCATATAGATGCCATAAGCACGACCGGTCGAAAATTAAGTTGTTGTAGGAAAAAACATTTTGGTTTTCAAGATATCTTGACCAAACTCGGCATTTATTAAACCCTTGCAGAGGGTATTATAATTTTTTCGTGAAATGTATAACGCGTAGAAGGAGACATCTCCGACCCCATAAAGTATATATATTCTTGATCAGCATCAACAGCCAAGTCCATACAGCCATGTCCGTCTGTCTGTCTGTCAGGCTGTCTGTTTCTATGCGAACTTGTCTCGTAGGTATATAGCTATCCTAATGAAACTTTACAGAAGTCCCTTTTTCTGTTGCACTCAGCACATATGTCAAAACCAGCTGGATCGGACCACTACATCATATAGCTGCCATAGGAACGATCGGTCGAAAATTAAGTTGTATGAAAAAACATTTTGTTTTTCAAGATATCTTGATCAATCTCGGCATTTATTAGTTTTACTATACTCCTCATATATAGGCAAAATCCTATTAAGATCGGATCACTATAGCATATAGCTGCCATAGGAACGATCGGTCGAAAATTTAGTTGTTGTTTGAAAAAAATTTTGTTTATCAAGATATCTTGACCAAACTCGGCACTATTATAATTTTGTCGTGAAATGTATAACGCATAGAAGGAGACATCTCCGACCCCATAAAGTATATATATTCTTGATCAGCATCAACAGCCAAGTCGATAGCCATGTCCGTCTGTCTGTCTGTCCGGATGTCTGTTTCTATGCGAACTTGTCTCTCAGGTATAAAGCTATCATAATGAAACTTTACAGAACTCCCTTTTTCTGTTGCACTCAGCACATATGTCAAAACCAGCTGGATCGGACCACTACATCATATAGCTGCCATAGGAACGATCGGTCGAAAATTAAGTTGTATGAAAAAACATTTTGTTTTTCAAGATATCTTGATCAATCTCGCCATTTATTAGTTTTACTATACTCCTCATATATTTGCAAAATCCTATTAAGATCGGACCACTATATCATAAAGCTGCCATAGGTACGATCGGTCGAAAATTAAGTTGTTGAATGAAAAAATCCTATAAGGAGCGGACCACTATATCATATAGATGCCATAGGTACGATCGGTCGAAAATTAAGTTGTTGTAGGAAAAAATCCTTTAAGGAGCGGACCACTATATCATATAGATGCCATAGGAAGGGCCGGTCGAAAATTAAGTTGTTGACCAAACTCGGCATTTATTATACCCTTGCAGAGGGTATTATAATTTTGTCGTAAAATGTATAACGCATAGAAGAAGACATCTCCGACCCCATAAAGTATATATATTCTTGATCAGCATCATCAGCCAAGTCGAAATAGCCATGTCCGTCTGTCTGTCTGCAAGGCTGTCTGTTTCTATGCGAACTTGTCTCTCAGGTATAAAGCTATCCTAATGAAACTTTACAGAAGTCCCTTTTTCTGTTGCATTCAGCACATAAGTCAAAACCAGCTGGGTCGCACCACTATATCATATAGATGCCATAGGAACGATCGGTCGAAAATTAAGTTGTTGTAGGAAAAAACATTTTGGTTTTCAAGATATCTTGACCAAACTCGGCATTTGTTAGTTTTATTATATTCCTCATGTATAGGCAAAATCCTATTAAGATCGGACCACTATATCATAAAGCTGCCATAGGAACGATCGGTCGAAAATAAAGTTGTTGTATGAAAAAAATTTTGTTTATCAAGATATCTTGACCAAGCTCGGAATTTATTAGTTTTACTATACGCCTCATATATAGGCAAAATTCTATAAGGATCGGACCACTATATCATATAGATGCCATAGGAACGACCGGTCGAAAATTAAGTTGTTGACCAAACTCGGCATTTATTATACCCTTGCAGAGGGTATTATAATTTTGTCATGAAATGTATAACGCATAGAAGGAGACATCTCCGACCCCATAAAATATATATATTCTTGATCAGCATCAACAGCCAAGTCCATACAGCCATGTCCGTCTGTCTGTCTGTCAGGCTGTCTGTTTCTATGCGAACTTGTCTCGTAGGTATATAGCTATCCTAATGAAACTTTACAGAAGTCCCTTTTTCTGTTGCACTCAGCACATATGTCAAAACCAGCTGGATCGGACCACTATATCATATAGCTGCCATAGGAACGATCGGTCGAAAATTAAGTTGTGAGAAAAAACATTTTGTTTTTCAGGATATCTTGATCAATCTCGGCATTTATTATACCCTTGCAGAGTGTATTATAATTTTGTCGTGAAATATATATATTCTTGATCAGCATCAACAGCCGAGTCTATATAGCCATATCTGTCTGTCCGTCTGTCCGGCTATCTGTTTCTATGCGAACTTGTCTCTCAGGTATAAAGCTATTGTAATGAAACTTTACAGAAGTCCCTTTTTCTGTTGCACTCAGCGCATATGTCAAAACCAGCTGGATCGGACCACTATATCATATAGCTGCCATAGGAACGATCGGTCGAAAATTAAGTTGTATGAAAAAACATTTTGTTTTTCAGGATATCTTAATCAAACTCGGCATTTATTAGTTTAACTATACTCCTCATATATAGGCAAAATCCTATTAAGATAGGACCACTATATCATATAGCTGACATAGGAATGATCGGTCGAAAATTAAGTTGTTGTATGAAAAAAATGTTGTTTATCAAGATATCTTGACCAAACTCGGCATTTATTATACGCTTGCAGAGGGTATTATAACTTTGTCGTAAAATGTATAACGCGTAGAAGGAGGCATCTCCGACCCTTTAAAGTATATACATTCTTGATCAGCATCAAGTCGATATAGCCATGCCCGTCTGTCTGTCTGCAAGGCTGTCTGTTTCTATTCGAACTTGTCTCTCAGGTATAAAGCTATCCTAATGAAACTTTACAGAAGTCCCTTTTTCTGATGCACTCAGCACATAAGTCAAAACCAGCTGGGTCGCATATAGATGCCATAGGAACGATCGGTCGAAAATTAAGTTGTTGTTGGAAAAAACATTTTGGTTTTCAAGATAACGTGACCAAACTCGGCATGTGTTAGTTTTATTATACTCCTCATATATAGGCGAAATCCTATTAAGATCGGACCACTATATCATAAAGCTGCCATAGGAACGATCGATCGAAAATAAAGTTGTTGTATAAAAAAAATTTGGTTTATCAAGATATCTTGACCAAGCTCGGAATTTATTAGTTTTACTATACGCCCCATATATAGGCAAAATCCTATAAGGATCGGACCACTATATCATATAGATGCCATAGGACCGACCGGTCGAAAATTAAGTTGTTGACCAAACTCGGCATTTATTATACCCTTGCAGAGGGTATTATAATTTTGTCTTGAAATGTATATTGCATAGAAGGAGACATCTCCGACCCCATAAAATATATATATTCTTGATCAGCATCAACAGCCAAGTCCATATAGCCATGTCCGTCTGTCTGTCTGTCAGGCTGTCTGTTTCTATGCGAACTTGTGTCTCAGGTAAATAGCTATCCTAATGAAACTTTACAGAAGTCCCTTTTTCTGTTGCACTCAGCACATATGTCAAAACCAGCTGGATCGGACCACTATATCATATAGCTGGAATAGGAACGATCGGTCGAAAATTAAATTGTAAGAAAAAACATTTTGTTTTTCAGGATATCTTGATCAATCTCGGCATTTATTATACCCTTGCAGAGTGAATTATAATTTTGTCGTGAAATATATATATTCTTAATCAGCATCAACAGCCGAGTCTATATAGCCATATCTGTCTGTCCGTCTGTCCGGCTATCTGTTTCTATGCGAAGTTGTCTCTCAGGTATAAAGCTATTGTAATGAAACTTTACAGAAGTCCCTTTTTCTGCTGCACTCAGCACATATGTCAAAACCAGCCGGATCGGACCACTATATCATATAGCTGCCATAGGAACGATCGGTCGAAAATTAAGTTGTTGTATGAAAAAAATGTTGTTTATCAAGATATTTTGACCAAACTCGGCATTTATTATACGCTTGCAGAGGGCATTATAATTTTGTCGTGAAATGTATAACGCGTAGAAGGAGGCATCTCCGACCCCATAAAGTATATATATTCTTGATCAGCATCAACAGTCAATTCGATATAGCCATGTCCGTCTGTCTGTCTGTCCGGATGTCTGTTTCTATGCGAACTTGTCTCTCAGGTATAAAGCTATCGTAATGAAACTTTACAGAACTCCCTTTTTCTGTTGCACTCAGCACATATGTCAAAACCAGCTGGATCGGACCACTACATAGGAACAATCGGTCGAAAATTAAGTTGTATGAAAAAACATTTTGTTTTTCAAGATATCTTGATCAATCTCGGCATTTATTAGTTTTACTATACTCCTCATATATAGGCAAAATCCTATTAAGATCGGACCACTATAGCATATAGCTGCCATAGGAACGATCGGTCGAAAATTTAGTTGTTGTTTGAAAAAAATATTGTTTATCAAGATATCTTGACCAAACTCTGCACTATTATAATTTTGTCGTGAAATGTATAACGCATAGAAGGAGACATCTCCGACCCCATAAAGTATATATATTCTTGATCAGCATCAACAGCAAAGTCGATATAGCCATGTCCGTCTGTCTGTCTGTCCGGATGTCTGTTTCTATGCGAACTTGTCTCTCAGGTATAAAGCGATCGTAATGCAATTTACAGAAATTCCTTTTTCTGTAGCCAGCTGGATCGGACCACTATATCATATAGCTGCCATAGGAACGATCGGTCGAAAATGAAGTTGTTGTAGGAAAAAACATTTTGGTTTTCAAGATATCTTGATCAATCTCGGCATTTATTAGTTTTACTATACTCCTCATATATAGGCAAAATCCTATAAAGATCGGACCACTATATAATATAGATGCCATAGGAACGACCGGTCGAAAATTAAGTTGTTGTCCAAACTCGGCATTTATTATACCCTTGCAGAGGGTATTATAATTTTGTCGTAAAATGTATAACGCATAGAAGGAGACATCTCCGACCCCATAAAATATATATATTCTTGATCAGCATCAACAGACAAGTCCATACAGCCATGTCCGTCTGTCTGTCTGTCAGGCTGTCTGTTTCTATGCGAACTTGTCTCGTAGGTAAATAGCTATCCTAATGAAACTTCACAGAAGTCAATTTTTCTGTTGCACTCAGCACATATGTCAAAACCAGCTGGATCGGACCAATATATCATATAGCTGCCATAGGAACGATCGGTCGAAAATTAAGTTGTAAGAAAAAACATTTTGTTTTTCAGGATATCTTGATCAATCTCGGCATTTATTATACCCTTGCAGAGTGTATTATAATTTTGTCGTGAAATATATATATTCTTGATCAGCATCAACAGCCGAGTCTATATAGCCATATCTGTCTGTCTGTCCGGCTATCTGTTTCTATGCGAACTAGTCTCTCAGGTATAAAGCTATTGTAATGAAACTTTACAGAAGTCCCTTTTTCTGTTGCACTCAGCACATATGTCAAAACCAGCTTGATCGGACCACTATATCATATAGCTGCCATAGGAACGATCGGTCAAAAATTAAGTTGTATGAAAAAACATTTTGTTTTTCAGGATATCTTAATCAAACTCGGCATTTATTAGTTTTACTATACTCTTCATATATAGGCAAAATCCTATTAAGATAGGACCACTATATCATATAGCTGCCATAGGAATGATCGGTCGAAAATTAAGTTGTTGTATGAAAAAAATGTTGTTTATCAAGATATCTTGACCAAACTCGGCATTTATTATACGCTTGCAGAGGGTATTATAATTTTGTCGTGAAATGTATAACGCGTAGAAGGAGGCATCTCCGACCCCATAAAGTATATATATTCTTGATCAGCATCAACAGTCAGGTCGATATAGCCATGTCCGTCTGTCTGTCTGTCCGGATGTCTGTTTCTATGCGAACTTGTCTCTCAGGTATAAAGCCATCGTAATGAAACTTTACAGAACTCCCTTTTTCTGTTGCACTCGGCACATATGTCAAAACCAGCTGGATCGGACCACTACATAGGAACGATCGGTGGAAAATTAAGTTGTATGAAAAAACATTTTGTTTTTCAAGATATCTTGATCAATCTCGCCATTTATTAGTTTTACTATACTCCTCATATATTTGCAAAATCCTATTAAGATCGGACCACTCTAGCATATAGCTGCCATAGGAACGATTGGTCGAAAATTTAGTTGTTGTTTGAAAAAAATTTTGTTTATCAAGGCCAAACTCGGCACTATTATAATTTTGTCGTGAAATGTATAACGCATAAAAGGAGACATCTCCGACCCCATAAAGTATATATATTCTTGATCAGCATCATCAGCCAAGTCGAAATAGCCATGTCTGTCTGTCTGCTGTAGTGTGTTAAGGTTCGGATTCAGTTTTTGCCTTTCGTATGGCCATCTACCAAGATATAACGAACGGCCGTGTCTGTTGCCTAACCGGGTGCATAGGGATTGGAGGTTCGCAATTCTTGCTAATGCTCGGACAATAGCTCGTCGGACTGGTCGGGGTTTTTTTTCCTTTCCCTTGTGCACTTACCATAAACACATAAGTTAAGTGCGATCAAAATTAAAAAAAAAAAAAAAGATTATTGATTTAAGTAAATCTATTAAAAAAAAAAAAGAAATCCGGATACTAGTATGGGTACCATTTATGTGTTCCGACCGAACATCCAAATTCAAACTATTCATTTTCGCGTAAGTGAGAGAACTAAGGTGTTGATCGTCTCTCTTTCTCTTTACCCTCCCTACCTTGACAAGCAATAAAAAAAAATGGAATGTGGATGCTTGTCCCTATTTCAGGTTCTTAAACCATCACTGTAAATTGCAAGCAGCTAACATGGTTACTTGACAGATAAAAAAAAAAATTTTAAAGAATTAGGATATCATATCAAATAAGCTAATATAATTCATTTATTCACGCATTGTTCATTCTTTCTTTTGGGGTATGATGCCAATAAAAAATATTCAGTTTCCAAACAAAACTTAAATCCAAATTAATATGATGAATGTGCAATAACTAGTTTAAATCCCATAAAGAAATTAAGTGGAAGAAGAAATTCACCAACATTATCTTGAGACTGACGGATAGTAATTAATTTACCGTCTTGCTAAATTAAGCTGCATTTAAAGGTTCACATGTGTATATAAATACATATATCTATAAGCGTTGTTTTGAACTCTTACTCACGCGATATCCTTCGAAGCAGACGTTGGGCCCAATGTATACGACGGTTATGATCGCTGTGGCTAAATATCACAAAAGAAATTTATAAGTATATAAACACATGTAAATGAGCAGCGGTCAAGGTCGGTGGTGTGGGAATTTCCTCTCGCTTTAACTTATTTAGGCATATTCATTGCATATTTTTTACAAAAATTAATAATAGAAAAATTAAAGGAAATAAAATATGAAAAAAAAACTAAGGATCTATTAGCCGTACATCTTGGTAACATTAAATAAATAATAGAATTATATGGCAATGGCTTCTAAGCAAGCGAAAGGGTACACCAATAGTAATACAGACTCAGCTCCTTTGTTACTCTCCGCAGGTTACGCTATATGCTTAGTGCAGGCGGCCCCGATGGTGCTGCGTAAATAGTAAGCGTTTCATCCGCTGGACCCGTTTTCCGAGGCTCTGCCAGATGTTGTTCTTCGCAATGCAGCGGCTGATAATGAAAATAGCAACAAAATTGGTCCTACTGGGTTGCTAAGTGCGACACGTCCTCTTGGTGTTGCCCTTGTCTGGTCCGATCTCCCCCTCTGGTAGCGCCGACTAGTACGTCTAAATATTCCCGCTGCTTTTGTTAGCAAGCTACTGACGAGTGGAACGGCTCTAGTCAACTTTTCTTTAAGGGTCACCCCGAATCACACTTAGGTTAGTGGGTCGAGCTGTTATGAAGGTTTTTTTTTGGTTTCTATTAGCGTACCAAAAGAACACTTCCAAACTGTACCACAATTGCAATCTTTGTCTTCGACGTCTTTACAAAAATTATTTGCAAAGAAAGAAAATGTTATGAACTTAACTCGCCCGCGCTTCAAATATAAAATGACATGCTGAGCTGTACTTTTAACCTTTACTACTTCACAAAGACAAAAGAAATAAGGAAGCTTTCAAAAGCTCTACATCACGCGATTATATTTAAAGACGGTACTATGGCCTGATCTTATCACCTTTTTTTTTTTTTTTTTTTCTCTATTCGCCCAATTCGGTTGCGCATGCCCTCAGCTGTGCAATAAACGAAGAATTGGCTTCCAGTGCGGTCGGTAAAGCAGTAACCAAACTAGAGCAGCTGATCAACAAGCAGATTCGCTTAGGGATTGCAAAGCAGCCACTACACTGCAAGGCTGTCTGTTTCTATGCGAACTTGTCTGTCAGGTATAAAGCTATAATAATGAAACTTTACAGAAGTCCCTTTTACTGTTGCACTCAGCACATAAGTCAAAACCAGCTGGGTCGCACCACTATAGCATATAGCTGCCATAGGAACGAAAATTTAGTTGTTGTTTGAAAAAAATTTTGTTTATCAAGATATCTTGACCAAACTCGGCACTATTATAATTTTGTCGTGAAATGTATAACGCATAGAAGGAGACATCTCCGACCCCATAAAGTATATATATTCTTGATCAGCATCATCAGCCAAGACGAAAAAGCCATGTCCGTCTGTCTGTCTGCAAGGCTGTCTGTTTCTATTCGAACTTGTCTCTCAGGTATAAAGCTATCCTAATGAAACTTTACAGAAGTCCCTTTTTCTGTTGCACTCAGCACATAAGTCAAAACCAGCTGGGTCGCACCACTATATCATATAGCTGCCATAGGAACGATCGGTCGAAAATTAAGTTGTATGAAAAAACATTTTGTTTTTCAAGATATCTTGATCAATCTCGGCATTTATTAGTTTTACTATACTCCTCATATATAGGGAAAATCCTATTAAGATAGGACCACTATATCATATAGCTGCCATAGGAACGATCGGTCGAAAATTAAGTTGTTGTAGGAAAAAACATTTTGGTTTTCAAGATATCGTGACCAAACTCGGCATTTGTTAGTTTTATTATACTCCTCATATATAGGCAAAATCCTATTAAGATCGGACCACTATATCATAAAGCTGCCATAGGAACGATCGGTCGAAAATAAAGTTGTTGTATAAAAAAAATTTTGTTTATCAAGATATCTTGACCAAGCTTGGAATTTATTAGTTTTACTATACGCCTCATATATAGGCAAAATCCTATAAGGATCGGACCACTATATCATATAGATGCCATAGGAACGACCGGTCGAAAATTAAGTTGTTGACCAAACTCGGCATTTATTATACCCTTGCAGAGGGTATTATAATTTTGTCATGAAATGTATAACGCATAGAAGGAGACATCTCCGACCCCATAAAATATATATATTCTTGATCAGCATCAACAGCCAAGTCCATATAGCCATGTCCGTCTGTCTGTCTGTCAGGCTGTCTGTTTCTATGCGAACTTGTCTCTCAGGTATAGCTATCCTAATGAAACTTTACAGAAGTCCCGTTTTCTGTTGCACTCAGCACATATGTCAAAACCAGCTGGATCGGACCACTATATCATATAGCTGCCATAGGAACGATCGGTCGAAAATTGTTAAAATAGTGACAATAAGCTGTTAAGCTTCTTTATAATCTGGCAACATTGTATCAGCATAGTACTCATTCTGTAATTGAGTACTTGTTCAGATTTTTGTACTCATGCTTTGAAGTTTCCATTAAACGTTTAACCGAACCACTACGTGTGTTTTCTTTATGTGCATCTTAGGCACACTAGAAATATCCCAACATTGGTTATGGGCCCAGGTCTCGTTGTTTTCGGTTAAATAAGTACACAAAGTGTCTATGGTTTTGAAAGCTTCCTTTTTGTTAAATTTTTAAAAAGTTTATTTCGTGCGAAGAATAACGTGGTGAAATTGTCAAAATGAACATGTCGCATCAAATAGAAAAACTTGGTGAGGACAATTATGACGTATGGCATATGGCCATGAAAAGTGTCTTGGTGGTGGCGGACCTATGGAATGTTGTGTGTGGAAAATATGTTAAGCCAGAAGGAAATGGTGAGGATATCGAAAAATGGGTTAGTGTCGACCAAAAAGCGATGGCTTACATAATTTTAAATCTGAAGCCAACACAGTTGATGCATATCAAGTCATGCCCAACATCTGCAGCTGTATGGAAAAAACTAAAGGAAATTCATGTCTCAGTTGGACCGATTAGGAAGGTCCAATTATATCAAAAATTAATACGTTTCAATATGCAGCAGGGTGACGATGTAGTCGCATATGTCAATTCATTTGTTGAGACAATTGAAAAGTTGGCAGAATTAGACATCAAACTCAATGACGAGTTGCAGGTCATCATGTTTTTGAGCAGTTTACCAGACACATGGGAAAATTTTGTAATAGCGATTGAGACACGCGATGAGCTGCCCAAATTCGAAGTCGTCAAGGTTAAAATGTTAGAAGAGGCCACGCGAAAGCAAGAAAGAGCTAGCAGAGACGGCATAGGGACACCAGAAGCAGTGTATACACACAAACATAATGGACCGCGGGACAACAACAGTGTCGAAAGCAAAGGCAGAAAGAATAGCAGTAAGCAGCCATTCCGAGGCAAATGTTTTAATTGCGAAAAAGAAGGGCATCGAGCGAGCGATTGCCGAAATAAAAAGAAGGATGATAAAAAGAGCCAAAAGGACGAAAAGTCTCTATGCTTAATGCACACGTGTGTCAAGGAGAAGCAAAAGAGTTTTTGGTGCGTTGACAGTGGTGCAACATCGCACATGTGCTGCGACCGCAGCATGTTCCTTACGTATGCTGATAAAAAGACGTCGATAATGTTGGCCGCAAATAAGTTTATCGATTCACCCGGCAGTGGCAGTGTTGAGTTGCACTGCAATAGAATAAAATTAAAGCTGCAAAATGTTTTATATGTCCCTGACTTAAGCATGAATTTTTTATCAGTAAGTGCTGCAGCAAAGTTTGAGAATTCTACCATATTTGAAGGGAAAATTGCGCTGATAAAAGACAAAGAAGGCAACGAGATAATAAGGGCAAGACACGAAAATGGTTTGTATGTTTACAAACATAGTCTTGATCAGGTTCATATGCTAAATAGTTCTGATTCATCTTCCATAAAATGGCACAATAGATTTGGCCACCTGAATTTTAAGGATTTGAAATTGCTTAATGATAAGCAACTGGTGCGTGGTATGAAAGTTGAAAATGTACAATTAGAAATAAATTGCGATACATGTAATAAAGCAAAAATTTGTGCATTGCCATTCCCACAGAAAGCGAATCGTGTCTCAAAGCAAGTACTGGACTTAGTACATACAGACGTATGTGGTCCGATGAATGTTAAGTCGCTTGCAGGCAATCGATATTTCGTAACTTTTATTGATGACTACTCACGCAAGATATTTGTTTACCTTATGCACTCAAAAAGCCAAGTTTTTGAGAAGTTTAAAATGTTTAAAACTTTTGTAGAATGCCAAACAGGAAATAAAATAAAGGCTGTGCGCAGCGACAATGGAACAGAGTATGTGAATAAGCAATTCACTGAATTTTTGATCGAGTGCGGTATAAAGAGGCAATTAACAGTTCCTTACACTCCGCAGCAAAATGGTGTGGCCGAACGTGCTAATCGGACCATCGTTGAAATGGCAAAAAGTCTTCTAATTCATTCAAAGCTTGAAGAATTTTTGTGGGCAGAGGCTGTTGCAACAGCAGTTTATTTGCGCAACAGATGTCCCACAAAAGCATTAGATGGAAGCACACCATTTGAGGTATGGAAGGATCGCAAGCCATCAGTACAGCACTTGAGAGTATTTGGCTCGCGGGCATTTGCACTCGACAAAGTCAGAAAAAGCAAGTTCCAAGCAAAGGGCAAGGAGTACATTTTTGTTGGTTACTCCTTTACAGCAAAGGCATACCGCCTATATGATCGCGAGAAGCGAACAGTTATTGAAAGAAGGGATGTCAAATTCATTGAAGGTGAGTTTGACATAGCAACAACTGATGCATGCAGTATTTCAGACAGAAACACCTTCACGACGTACATTATCCCGTTTGAGTCAAATCATGAGGTTGCAAAAAACCACCCAGAGCAACCTGCCGAGGTGCAAGAGTACAACAGTGACTCAAATGAAGAAGAAGAGGAGGATTTTGTGAGCGCAAGCGATCCAGGAGAAGATGGCAACGATGACGACAATGACCAAGTAGCGCTGCCACAAGTTGAAGCTGTAGTAAAACATGGGCGTGGCAGGCCAAAAATTATACGTACAGGTCAGCCAGGCAGGCCCAGAAAGCAGTACCAATTGATCAATAGTCTTAATCAGATTGAAGACATTGAAACTCCGCAGTCAGTTGCAGAAGCATTACATGGCCAAAATGCGCAGGATTGGGAAAAGTCTATGCAAATAGAGTACGACGCTTTACAAGCAAATGAGACATGGTCAGTGTGTGAGCTACCTCCTGGACAAAAGGCCATTGGTTCAAAATGGGTTTACCGAATCAAGAGAGATAAAGATGGTAATATTGAAAAATTTAAGTCTCGACTAGTTGCACAAGGTTGTGGTCAACAATTTGGTGTCAATTACTGGGAAACGTTTTCTCCCGTAATTCGATATGAAACCATTCGCATGTTATTCGCAATAGCTGCCGAAAAAGAGCTGTATATGCATCAAGTCGACATTTCAAACGCATACTTAAATAGTAAGCTTAATGAAACTGTGTACATGAAACAGCCGCCGAATTTTATTGACAAGCAGCATCCAAATAAAGTCCTCAAACTAGAAAAGGCACTTTACGGGCTTAAACAATCCGGACGAGTTTGGAACAATACGCTCGATGAGGTATTGAGAGGCATGGATTTTAAAAGATGCAAAAATGAAACATGCTTATACGTCAAGCAAAAGCAACAACAATTCAGCTACATCGCTGTCTACGTCGACGATTTAATCATAGTGTGTCCCAGCGAAGAAGACATAGCCGTGATTAAGAAGAAGATTGCATCAAATTTTAAAATGCACGATGGAGGCCCCATTAGCTATTTCCTAGGCATGGAAATCCAACGCGACGGCGATCGAGGTTCCGTTTCGCTGTGCCAGAAGACGCACATTCAAGGCCTATTGGACAAGTATGGCATGAGCAATTGCCGTCCAGTAAGCACACCTCTTGACCCAGGTTTTCAAGTGGACTGCAACGACGATACTTGTGTAAAGGTAAATATAACGCAATATCAGTCATTAATTGGTTCGCTTATATACTTAGCAGTTTTGAGCCGACCAGACATTTTGCATGCTGTAAACAAATTATCACAAAGAAATGCTAATCCTCATGGAGAACACCAGTCTGCAGCAAAGCACATTCTAAGATATCTTGCGGGTACAAAGAATATGAAATTAGTATACCGTAAAAATGGCAAACCACTAAAAGGCTATGCAGATGCAGATTGGGGCAACGATCGGCTGGACAGGAGATCCTATAGTGGCTACGCATTTTTCCTGGCAGGCAGTGCGTTCTCTTGGACTTCATCAAAGCAAAGCGTTGTCGCATTGAGCAGCACTGAAGCAGAATATATTTCTTTGTCCATGGCTGCCAAAGAAGCAGTTTATCTACGCAGGCTACTTAGTGAGATGGGATGGTCAAAGGATACAGAGCCGTTGACTATATGTGGCGACAACCTAAGCGCGCAACATATTGCGCAAAATCCAGTCCATCATAAGCGCACTAAGCACATAGACATAAGGTATCATTTTATACGTGAAAAGGTACAATGTAATGATATTGCATTAGAATACGTACCTACAAATAATAATGTTGCAGATATACTAACAAAATGTTTAAGTAAGCAAAAGCACGTAGGCTTTGTAAAAACACTTGGATTGAATTAAATTTGTTATTTTGCAACTGATTATAATTAGCTTAAGAAGAAGTGTTAAAATAGTGACAATAAGCTGTTAAGCTTCTTTATAATCTGGCAACATTGTATCAGCATAGTACTCATTCTGTAATTGAGTACTTGTTCAGATTTTTGTACTCATGCTTTGAAGTTTCCATTAAACGTTTAACCGAACCACTACGTGTGTTTTCTTTATGTGCATCTTAGGCACACTAGAAATATCCCAACAAAAATTAAATTGTAAGAAAAAACATTTTGTTTTTCAGGATATCTAGATCAATCTCGGCATTAATTATACCCTTGCGGAGTGTATTATAATTTTGTCGAGAAATATATATATTCTTGATCAGCATCAACAGCCGAGTCTATATAGCCATATCTGTCTGTCCGTCTGTCCGGCTATCTGTTTCTATGCGAACTTGTCTCTCAGGTATAAAGCTATTGTAATGAAACTTTACAGAAGTCCCTTTTTCTGTTGCACTCAGCACATATGTCAAAACCAGCTGGATCGGACCACTATATCATATAGCTGCCATAGGAACGATCGATCGAAAATTAAGTTGTATGAAAAAACATTTTGTTTTTCAAGATGTTTTGATCAACCTCGGCATTTATTAGTTTTACTATACTCCTCATATATAGGCAAAATCCTATTAAGATCGGACCACTATAGCATATAGCTGCCATAGGAACGATCAGTCGAAAATTTAGTTGTTGTTTGAAAAAAATTTTGTTTATCAAGATATCTTGACCAAACTCGGCACTATTATAATTTTGTCGTGAAATGTATAACGCATAGAAGGAGACATCTCCGACCCCATAAAGTATATATATTCTTGATCAGCATCAACAGCCAAGTCGATATAGCCATGTCCGTCTGTCTGTCTGTCCGGATGTCTGTTTCTATGCGAACTTGTCTCTCAGGTATAAAGCGATCGTAATGCAATTTTACAGAAGTCCCTTTTTCTGTTGCATTCAGCACATATGTCAAAACCAGCTGGATCGGACCACTATATAATATAGCTGCCATAGGAACGATCGATCGAAAATTAAGTTGTATGAAAAAACATTTTGTTTTTCAAGATGTTTTGATCAACCTCGGCATTTATTAGTTTTACTATACTCCTCATATATAGGCAAAATCCTATTAAGATCGGACCACTATAGCATATAGCTGCCATAGGAACGATCAGTCGAAAATTTAGTTGTTGTTTGAAAAAAATTTTGTTTATCAAGATATCTTGACCAAACTCGGCACTATTATAATTTTGTCGTGAAATGTATAACGCATAGAAGGAGACATCTCCGACCCCATAAAGTATATATATTCTTGATCAGCATCAACAGCCAAGTCGATATAGCCATGTCCGTCTGTCTGTCTGTCCGGATGTCTGTTTCTATGCGAACTTGTCTCTCAGGTATAAAGCGATCGTAATGCAATTTTACAGAAGTCCCTTTTTCTGTTGCATTCAGCACATATGTCAAAACCAGCTGGATCGGACCACTATATAATATAGCTGCCATAGGAACGATCGATCGAAAATTAAGTTGTATGAAAAAACATTTTGTTTTTCAAGATGTTTTGATCAACCTCGGCATTTATTAGTTTTACTATACTCCTCATATATAGGCAAAATCCTATTAAGATCGGACCACTATAGCATATAGCTGCCATAGGAACGATCAGTCGAAAATTTAGTTTTTGTTTGAAAAAAATTTTGTTTATCAAGATATCCTGACCAAACTCGGCACTATTATAATTTTGTCGTGAAATGTATAACGCATAGAAGGAGACATCTCCGAATCCATTAAGTATATATATTCTTGATCAGCATCATCAGCCAAGTCGATATAGCCATGTCCGTCTGTCTGTCTGTCCGGATGTCTGTTTCTATGCGAACTTGTCTCTCAGGTATAAAGCCATCGTAATGAAACTTTACAGAACTCCCTTTTTCTGTTGCACTCGGCACATATGTCAAAACCAGCTGGATCGGACCACTACATAGGAACGATCGGTGGAAAATTAAGTTGTATGAAAAAACATTTTGTTTTTCAAGATATCTTGATCAATCTCGGCATTTATTAGTTTTACTATACTCCTCATATATTTGCAAAATCCTATTATCCTTTAAAAAAAAAAAAAAAAAAAGAAAAAGATTATTGATTTAAGTAAATCTATTAAAAAAAAAAAGAAATCCGGATACTAGTATGGGTACCATTTATGTGTTCCGACCGAACATCCAGATTCAAACTATTCATTTTCGCGTAAGTGAGAGAACTAAGGTGTTGATCGTCTCTCTTTCTCTTTACCCTCCCTACCATGACAATCAATAAAAAAAAATGGAATGTGGATGCTTGTCCCTATTTCAGGTTCTTAAACCATCACTGTAAATTGCAAGCAGCTAACATGGGTACTTGACAGATAAAAAAAAAATTTTAAAGAATTAGGATATCATATCAAATAAGCTAATATAATTCATTTATTCACGCATTGTTCATTCTTTCTTTTGGGGTATGATGCCAATAAAAAATATACAGTTTCCAAACAAAACTTAAATCCAAATTAATATGATGAATGTGCAATAACTAGTTTAAATCCCATAAAGAAATTAAGTGGAAGAAGAAATTCACCAACATTATCTTGAGACTGACGGATAGTAATTAATTTACCGTCTTGCTAAATTAAGCTGCATTTAAAGGTTCACATGTGTATATAAATACATATATCTATAAGCGTTGTTTTGAACTCTTACTCACGCGATATCCTTCGAAGCAGACGTTGGGCCCAATGTATACGACGGTTATGATCGCTGTGGCTAAATATCACAAAAGAAATTTATAAGTATATAAACACATGTAAATGAGCAGCGGTCAAGGTCGGTGGTGTGGGAATTTCCTCTCGCTTTAACTTATTTAGGCATATTCATTGCATATTTTTTACAAAAATTAATAATAGAAAAATTAAAGGAAATAAAATATAAAAAAAAAAACTAAGGATCTATTAGCCGTACATCTTGGCAACATTAAATAATTAATAGAATTATATGGCAATGGCTTCTAAGCAAGCGAAAGGGTACACCAATAGTAATACAGACTCAGCTCCTTTGTTACTCTCCGCGGGTTACGCTATATGCTTAGTGCAGGCGGCCCCGATGGTGCTGCGTAAATAGTAAGCGTTTCATCCGCTGGACCCGTTTTCCGAGGCTCTGCCAGATGTTGTTCTTCGCAATGCAGCGGCTGATAATGAAAATAGCAACAAAATTGGTCCTACTGGGTTGCTAAGTGCGACACGTGCTATTGGTGTTGCCCTTGTCTGGTCCGATCTCCCCCTCTGGTAGCGCCGACTAGTACTTCTAAATATTCCCGCTGCTTTTGTTAGCAAGCTACTGACGAGTGGAACGGCTCTAGTCAACTTTTCTTTAAGGGTCACCCCGAATCACACTTAGGTTAGTGGGTCGAGCTGTTATGAAGGTTTTTTTTTGGTTTCTATTAGCGTACCAAAAGAACACTTCCAAACTGTACCACAATTGCAATCTTTGTCTTCGACGTCTTTACAAAAATTATTTGCAAAGAAAGAAAATGTTATGAACTTAACTCGCCCGCGCTTCAAATATAAAATGACATGCTGAGCTGTACTTTTAACCTTTACTACTTCCCAAAGACAAAAGAAATAAGGAAGCTTTCAAAAGCTCTACATCACGCGATTATATTTTAAGACGGTACTATGGCCTGATCTTATCACCTTTTTTTTTTTTTTTTTTTTTCTCTATTCGCCCAATTCGGTTGCGCATGCCCTCAGCTGTGCAATAAACGAAGAATTGGCTTCCAGTGCGGTCGGTAAAGCAGTAACCAAACTAGAGCAGCTGATCAACAACCAGATTCGCTTAGGGATTGCGAAGCAGCCACTACACTGCAAGGCTGTCTGTTTCTATGCGAACTTGTCTGTCAGGTATAAAGCTATAATAATGAAACTTTACAGAAGTCCCTTTTACTGTTGCACTCAGCACATAAGTCAAAACCAGCTGGGTCCCACCACTATAGCATATAGCTGCCATAGGAACGATCGGTCGAAAATTTAGTTGTTGTTTGAAAAAAATTTTGTATATCAAGATATCTTGACCAAACTCGGCACTATTATAATTTTGTCGTGAAATGTATAACGCATAGAAGGAGACATCTCCGACCCCATAAGGTATATATATTCTTGATCAGCATCATCAGCCAAGTCGAAAATGCCATGTCCGTCTATCTGTCTGCAAGGCTGTCTGTTTCTATTCGAACTTGTCTCTCAGGTATAAAGCTATCCTAATGAAACTTTACAGAAGTCCCTTTTTCTGTTGCACTCAGCACATAAGTCAAAACCAGCTGGGTCGCACCACTATATCATATAGCTGCCATAGGAACGATCGGTCGAAAATTAAGTTGTATGAAAAAACATTTTGTTTTTCAAGATATCTTGACCAATCTCGGCATTTATTAGTTTTACTATACTCCTCATATATAGGCATATTAAGATAGGACCACTATATCATATAGCTGCCATAGGAACGATCGGTCGAAAATTAAGTTGTTGTAGGAAAAAACATTTTGGTTTTCAAGATATCGTGACCAAACTCGGCATTTGTTAGATTTATTATACTCCTCATATATAGGCAAAATCCTATTAAGATCGGACCACTATATCATAAAGCTGCCATAGGAACGATCGGTCGAAAATAAAGTTGTTGTATAAAAAAAATGTTGTTTATCAAGATATCTTGACCAAGCTCGGAATTTATTAGTTTTACTATACGCCTCATATATAGGCAAAATCCTATAAGGATCGGACCACTATATCATATAGATGCCATAGGAACGACCGGTCGAAAATTAACTTGTTGACCAAACTCGGCATTTATTATACCCTTGCAGAGGGTATTATAATTTTGTCATGAAATGTATAACGCATAGAAGGAGACATCTCCGACCCCATAAAATATATATATTCTTGATCAGCATCAACAGCCAAGTCCATATAGCCATGTCCGTCTGTCTGCCTGTCAGGCTGTCTGTTTCTATGCGAACTTGTCTCTCAGGTTAATAGCTATCCTAATGAAACTTTACAGAAGTCCCGTTTTCTGTTGCACTCAGCACATATGTCAAAACCAGCTGGATCGGACCACTATATCATATAGCTGCCATAGGAACGATCGGTCGAAAATTAAGTTGTATGAAAAAAATTTTGTTTATCAGGATATCTTGACCAAACTCGGCACTATTATAATTTTGTCGTGAAATGTATAACGCATAGAAGGAGACATCTCCGACCCCATAAAGTATATATATTCTTGATCAGCATCAACAGCCAAGTCGATATAGCCATGTCCGTCTGTCTGTCTGTCCGGATGTCTGTTTCTATGCGAACTTGTCTCTCAGGTATAAAGCGATCGTAATGCAATTTTACAGAAGTCCCTTTTTCTGTTGCACTCAGCACATATGTCAAAACCAGCTGGATCGGACCACTATATAATATAGCTGCCATAGGAACGATCGATCGAAAATTAAGTTGTATGAAAAAACATTTTGTTTTTCAAGATGTCTTGATCAAACTCGGCATTTATTAGTTTTACTATACTCCTCATATATAGGCAAAATCCTATTAAGATCGGACCACTATAGCATATAGCTGCCATAGGAACGATCAGTCGAAAATTTAGTTGTTGTTTGAAAAAAATTTTGTTTATCAAGATATCTTGACCAAACTCGGCACTATTATAATTTTGTCGTGAAATGTATAACGCATAGAAGGAGACATCTCCGAATCCATAAAGTATATATATTCTTGATCAGCATCATCAGCCAAGTCGATATAGCCATGTCCGTCAGTCTGTCTGTCAGGATGTCTGTTTCTATGCGAACTTGTCTCTCAGGTATAAAGCTATCGTAATGAAACTTTACAGAACTCCCTTTTTCTGTTGCACTCAGCACATTTGTCAAAACCACCTGGATCGGACCACTACATCATATAGCTGCCATAGGAACGATCGGTCGAAAATTAAGTTGTATGAAAAAAATTTTGTTTATCAAGATATCTTGACCAAACTCGGCACTATTATAATTTTGTCGTGAAATGTATAACGCATAGAAGGAGACATCTCCGACCCCATAAAGTATATATATTCTTGATCAGCATCAACAGCCAAGTCGATATAGCCATGTCCGTCTGTCTGTCTGTCCGGATGTCTGTTTCTATGCGAACTTGTCTCTCAGGTATAAAGCTATCGTAATGAAACTTTACAGAACTCCCTTTTTCTGTTGCACTCAGCACATATGTCAAAACCAGCTGGATCGGACCACTACATCATATAGCTGCCATAGGAACGATCGGTCGAAAATTAAGTTGTATGAAAAAACATTTTGTTTTTCAAGATATCTTGATCAATCTCGGCATTTATTAGTTTTACTATACTCCTCATATATAGGCATATTAAGATAGGACCACTATATCATATAGCTGCCATAGGAACGATCGGTCGAAAATTAAGTTGTTGTAGGAAAAAACATTTTGGTTTTCAAGATATCGTGACCAAACTCGGCATTTGTTAGATTTATTATACTCCTCATATATAGGCAAAATCCTATTAAGATCGGACCACTATATAATATAGCTGCCATAGGAACGATCGATCGAAAATTAAGTTGTATGAAAAAACATTTTGTTTTTCAAGATGTCTTGATCAAACTCGGCATTTATTAGTTTTACTATACGCCTCATATATAGGCAAAATCCTATAAGGATCGGACCACTATATCATATAGATGCCATAGGAACGACCGGTCGAAAATTAAGTTGTTGACCAAACTCGGCATTCATTATACCCTTGCAGAGGGTATTATAATTTTGTCATGAAATGTATAACGCATAGAAGGAGACATCTCCGACCCCATAAAATATATATATTCTTGATCAGCATCAACAGCCAAGTCCATATAGCCATGTCCGTCTGTCTGTCTGTCAGGCTGTCTGTTTCTATGCGAACTTGTCTCTCAGGTTAATAGCTATCCTAATGAAACTTTACAGAAGTCCCGTTTTCTGTTGCACTCAGCACATATGTCAAAACCAGCTGGATCGGACCACTATATCATATAGCTGCCATAGGAACGATCGGTCGAAAATTAAGTTGTATGAAAAAAATTTTGTTTATCAGGATATCTTGACCAAACTCGGCACTATTATAATTTTGTCGTGAAATGTATAACGCATAGAAGGAGACATCTCCGAATCCATAAAGTATATATATTCTTGATCAGCATCATCAGCCAAGTCGATATAGCCATGTCCGTCAGTCTGTCTGTCCGGATGTCTGTTTCTATGCGAACTTGTCTCTCAGGTATAAAGCTATCGTAATGAAACTTTACAGAACTCCCTTTTTCTGTTGCACTCAGCACATTTGTCAAAACCACCTGGATCGGACCACTACATCATATAGCTGCCATAGGAACGATCGGTCGAAAATTATGTTGTATGAAAAAAATTTTGTTTATCAAGATATCTTGACCAAACTCGGCACTATTATAATTTTGTCGTGAAATGTATAACGCATAGAAGGAGACATCTCCGACCCCATAAAGTATATATATTCTTGATCAGCATCAACAGCCAGGTCGATATAGCCATGTCCGTCTGTCTGTCTGTCCGGATGTCTGTTTCTATGCGAACTTGTCTCTCAGGTATAAAGCTATCGTAATGAAACTTTACAGAACTCCCTTTTTCTGTTGCACTCAGCACATATGTCAAAACCAGCTGGATCGGACCACTACATCATATAGCTGCCATAGGAACGATCGGTCGAAAATTAAGTTGTATGAAAAAACATTTTGTTTTTCAAGATATCTTGATCAATCTCGGCATTTATTAGTTTTACTATACTCCTCATATATAGGCATATTAAGATAGGACCACTATATCATATAGCTGCCATAGGAACGATCGGTCGAAAATTAAGTTGTTGTAGGAAAAAACATTTTGGTTTTCAAGATATCGTGACCAAACTCGGCATTTGTTAGATTTATTATACTCCTCATATATAGGCAAAATCCTATTAAGATCGGACCACTATATCATAAAGCTGCCATAGGAACGATCGGTCGAAAATAAAGTTGTTGTATAAAAAAAATGTTGTTTATCAAGATATCTTGACCAAGCTCGGAATTTATTAGTTTTACTATACGCCTCATATATAGGCAAAATCCTATAAGGATCGGACCACTATATCATATAGATGCCATAGGAACGACCGGTCGAAAATTAACTTGTTGACCAAACTCGGCATTTATTATACCCTTGCAGAGGGTATTATAATTTTGTCATGAAATGTATAACGCATAGAAGGAGACATCTCCGACCCCATAAAATATATATATTCTTGATCAGCATCAACAGCCAAGTCCATATAGCCATGTCCGTCTGTCTGTCTGTCAGGCTGTCTGTTTCTATGCGAACTTGTCTCTCAGGTTAATAGCTATCCTAATGAAACTTTACAGAAGTCCCGTTTTCTGTTGCACTCAGCACATATGTCAAAACCAGCTGGATCGGACCACTATATCATATAGCTGCCATAGGAACGATCGGTCGAAAATTAAGTTGTATGAAAAAAATTTTGTTTATCAGGATATCTTGACCAAACTCGGCACTATTATAATTTTGTCGTGAAATGTATAACGCATAGAAGGAGACATCTCCGACCCCATAAAGTATATATATTCTTGATCAGCATCAACAGCCAAGTCGATATAGCCATGTCCGTCTGTCTGTCTGTCCGGATGTCTGTTTCTATGCGAACTTGTCTCTCAGGTATAAAGCGATCGTAATGCAATTTTACAGAAGTCCCTTTTTCTGTTGCACTCAGCACATATGTCAAAACCAGCTGGATCGGACCACTATATAATATAGCTGCCATAGGAACGATCGATCGAAAATTAAGTTGTATGAAAAAACATTTTGTTTTTCAAGATGTCTTGATCAAACTCGGCATTTATTAGTTTTACTATACTCCTCATATATAGGCAAAATCCTATTAAGATCGGACCACTATAGCATATAGCTGCCATAGGAACGATCAGTCGAAAATTTAGTTGTTGTTTGAAAAAAATTTTGTTTATCAAGATATCTTGACCAAACTCGGCACTATTATAATTTTGTCGTGAAATGTATAACGCATAGAAGGAGACATCTCCGAATCCATAAAGTATATATATTCTTGATCAGCATCATCAGCCAAGTCGATATAGCCATGTCCGTCAGTCTGTCTGTCAGGATGTCTGTTTCTATGCGAACTTGTCTCTCAGGTATAAAGCTATCGTAATGAAACTTTACAGAACTCCCTTTTTCTGTTGCACTCAGCACATTTGTCAAAACCACCTGGATCGGACCACTACATCATATAGCTGCCATAGGAACGATCGGTCGAAAATTAAGTTGTATGAAAAAAATTTTGTTTATCAAGATATCTTGACCAAACTCGGCACTATTATAATTTTGTCGTGAAATGTATAACGCATAGAAGGAGACATCTCCGACCCCATAAAGTATATATATTCTTGATCAGCATCAACAGCCAAGTCGATATAGCCATGTCCGTCTGTCTGTCTGTCCGGATGTCTGTTTCTATGCGAACTTGTCTCTCAGGTATAAAGCTATCGTAATGAAACTTTACAGAACTCCCTTTTTCTGTTGCACTCAGCACATATGTCAAAACCAGCTGGATCGGACCACTACATCATATAGCTGCCATAGGAACGATCGGTCGAAAATTAAGTTGTATGAAAAAACATTTTGTTTTTCAAGATATCTCGATCAATCTCGCCATTTATTAGTTTTACTATACTCCTCATATATTTGCAAAATCCTATTAAGATCGGACCACTATATATGATACATCTATATGATGCCATAGGAACGACCGGCCGAAAATTAAGTTGTTGTATGAACAAAAATGTTGTTTATCAAGATATCTTGACCAAACTCGGCATTTCTTATACCCTTGCAGAGGGTATTATAATTTTAACGTGAAATGTATAACGCATAGAACGTCTTCTATGTCGATGTCGATGTCGTCACATCTCCGACCCCATAAAGTATATATATTCTTGATCAGCATCAACAGCCGAGTCGATATAGCCATGTCCGTCTGTCCGGCTATCTGTTTCTATGCGATCTAGTCGCTCAGTTTTAAAGCTATCTTAATGAAACTTTGCAGAAATTCCTTTTTCTGTAGCCAGCTGGATCGGACCACTATATCATATAGCTGCCATAGGAACGATCGGTCGAAAATTAAGTTGTATGAAAAAACATTTTGTTTTTCAGGATATCTTAATCAAACTCGGCATTTATTAGTTTTACTAAACTCCTCATATATAGGCAAAATCCTATTAAGATCGGACCACTATATCATATAGCTGACATAGGAATGATCGGTCGAAAATTAAGTTGTTGTAGGAAAAAACACTTTGGTTTTCAAGATATCTTGATCAATCTCGGCATTTACTAGTTTTATTATACTCCTCATATATAGGCAAAATCCTATTAAGATCGGACCACTATATCATAAAGCTGCCATAGGAACGATCGGTCGAAAATAAAGTTGTTGTATAAAAAAAATTTTGTTTATCAAGATATCTTGACCAAGCTCGGAATTTATTAGTTTTACTATACGCCTCATATATAGGCAAAATCCTATAAGGATCGGACCACTATATCATATAGATGCCATAGGAACGACCGGTCGAAAATTAAGTTGTTGACCAAACTCGGCATTTATTATACCCTTGCAGAGGGTATTATAATTTTGTCATGAAATGTATAACGCATAGAAGGAGACATCTCCGACCCCATAAAATATATATATTCTTGATCAGCATCAACAGCCAAGTCCATATAGCCATGTCCGTCTGTCTGTCTGTCAGGCTGTCTGTTTCTATGCGAACTTGTCTCTCAGGTAAATAGCTATCCTAATGAAACTTTACAGAAGTCCCGTTTTCTGTTGCACTCAGCACATATGTCAAAACCAGCTGGATCGGACCACTATATCATATAGCTGCCATAGGAACGATCGGTCGAAAATTAAGTTGTAAGAAAAAACATTTTGTTTTTCAGGATATCTAGATCAATCTCGGCATTAATTATACCCTTGCGGAGTGTATTATAATTTTGTCGTGAAATATATATATTCTTGATCAGCATCAACAGCCAAGTCCATATAGCCATGTCCGTCTGTCTGTCTGTCAGGCTGTCTGTTTCTATGCGAACTTGTCTCTCAGGTAAATAGCTATCCTAATGAAACTTTACAGAAGTCCCGTTTTCTGTTGCACTCAGCACATATGTCAAAACCAGCTGGATCGGACCACTATATCATATAGCTGCCATAGGAACGATCGGTCGAAAATTAAGTTGTAAGAAAAAACATTTTGTTTTTCAGGATATCTAGATCAATCTCGGCATTAATTATACCCTTGCGGAGTGTATTATAATTTTGTCGTGAAATATATATATTCTTGATCAGCATCAACAGCCGAGTCTATATAGCCATATCTGTCTGTCCGTCTGTCCGGCTATCTGTTTCTATGCGAACTTGTCTCTCAGGTATAAAGCTATTGTAATGAAACTTTACAGAAGTCCCTTTTTCTGTTGCACTCAGCACATATGTCAAAACCAGCTGGATCGGACCACTATATAATATAGCTGCCAAAGGAACGATCGGTCGAAAATTAAGTTGTATGAAAAAACATTTTGTTTTTCAGGATATCTTAATCAAACTCGGCATTTATTAGTTTTACTATACTCCTTATATATAGGCAAAATCCTATTAAGATAGGACCACTATAGCATACAGCTGCCATAGGAACGCTCGGTCGAAAATTTAGTTGTTGTTTGAAAAAAATTTTGTTTGTCAAGATATCTTGTTCAAACTCGGCACTATTATAATTTTGTCGTGAAATGTATAATGCATAGAAGGAGACATCTCCGACCCCATAAAGTATATATATTCTTGATCAGCATCAACAGCCAAGTCGATATAGCCATGTCCGTCTGTCTGTCTGTCCGGATTTCTGTTTCTATGCGAACTTGTCTCTCAGGTATAAAGCGATCGTAATGCAATTTTACAGAATTCCCTTTTTCTGTTGCACTCAGCACATATGTCAAAACCAGCTGGATCGGACCACTATATAATATAGCTGCCATAGGAACGATCGATCAAAAATTAAGTTGTATGAAAAAACATTTTGTTTTTCAAGATGTCTTGATCAAACTCGGTATTTATTAGTTTTACTATACTCCTCATATATAGGCAAAATCCTATTAAGATCGGACCACTATAGCATATAGCTGCCATAGGAACGATCGGTCGAAAATTTAGTTGTTGCTTGAAAAAAATGTTGTTTATCAAGATATCTTGACCAAACTCGGCACTATTATAATTTTGTCGTGAAATGTATAACGCATAGAAGGAGACATCTCCGAATCCATAAAGTATATATATTCTTGATCAGCATCATCAGCCAAGTCGATATAGCCATGTCCGTCTGTCTGTCAGGATGTCTGTTTCTATGCGAACTTGTCTCTCAGGTATAAAGCTATCGTAATGAAACTTTACAGAACTCCCTTTTTCTGTTGCACTCAGCACATATGTCAAAACCAGCTGGATCGGACCACTACATCATATAGCTGCCATAGGAACGATCGGTCGAAAATTAAGTTGTATGAAAAAAATTTTGTTTATCAAGATATCTTGACCAAACTCGGCACTATTATAATTTTGTCGTGAAATGTATAACGCATAGAAGGAGACATCTCCGACCCCATAAAGTATATATATTCTTGATCAGCATCAACAGCCAAGTCGATATAGCCATGTCCGTCTGTCTGTCTGTCCGGATGTCTGTTTCTATGCGAACTTGTCTCTCAGGTATAAAGCTATCGTAATGAAACTTTACAGAACTCCCTTTTTCTGTTGCACTCAGCACATATGTCAAAACCAGCTGGATCGGACCACTACATCATATAGCTGCCATAGGAACGATCGGTCGAAAATTAAGTTGTATGAAAAAACATTTTGTTTTTCAAGATATCTTGATCAATCTCGCCATTTATTAGTTTTACTATACTCCTCATATATTTGCAAAATCCTATTAAGATCGGACCACTATATATGATACATCTATATGATGCCATAGGAACGACCGGCCGAAAATTAAGTTGTTGTATGAAGAAAAATATTGTTTATCAAGATATCTTGACCAAACTCGGCATTTCTTATACCCTTTCAGAGGGTATTATAATTTTAACGTGAAATGTATAACGCATAGAACGTCTTCTATGTCGATGTCGATGTCGTCACATTTCCGACCCCATAAAGTATATATATTCTTGATCAGCATCAACAGCCGAGTCGATATAGCCATGTCCGTCTGTCCGGCTATCTGTTTCTATGCGATCTAGTCGCTCAGTTTTAAAGCTATCTTAATGAAACTTTGCAGAAATTTCTTTTTCTGTAGCCAGCTGGATCGGGCCACTATACCATATAGCTGCCATAGGAACGATCGGTCGAAAATTAAGTTGTATGAAAAAACATTTTGTTTTTCAGGATATCTTAATCAAACTCGGCATTTATTAGTTTTACTAAACTCCTCATATATAGGCAAAATCCTATTAAGATCGGACCACTATATCATATAGCTGCCATAGGAATGATCGGTCGAAAATTAAGTTGTTGTAGGAAAAAACATTTTGGTTTTCAAGATATCTTGATCAATCTCGGCATTTATTAGTTTTATTATACTCCTCATATATAGGCAAAATCCTATTAAGATCGGACCACTATATCATAAAGCTGCCATAGGAACGATCGTTCGAAAATAAAGTTGTTGTATAAAAAAAATTTTGTTTATCAAGATATCTTGACAAAGCTCGGAATTTATTAGTTTTACTATACGCCTCATATATAGGCAAAATCCTATAAGGATCGGACCACTATATCATATAGATGCCATAGGAACGACCGGTCGAAAATTAAGTTGTTGACCAAACTCGGCATTTATTATACCCTTGCAGAGGGTATTATAATTTTGTCATGAAATGTATAACGCATAGAAGGAGACATCTCCGACCCCATAAAATATATATATATTTTTGATCAGCATCAACAGCCAAGTCCATATAGCCATGTCCGTCTGTCTGTCTGTCAGGCTGTCTGTTTCTATGCGAACTTGTCTCTCAGGTAAATAGCTATCCTAATGAAACTTTAAAGAAGTCCCTTTTTCTGTTGCACTCAGCACATATGTCAAAACCAGCTGGATCGGACCACTATATCATATAGCTGCCATAGGAACGATCGGTCGAAAATTAAGTTGTATGAAAAATCATTTTGTTTTTCAGGATATCTTAATCAAACTCGGCATTTATTAGTTTTACTATACTCCTTATATATAGGCAAAATCCTGTTAAGATAGGACCACTAAATCATATAGCTGCCATAGGAACGCTCGGTCGAAAATTTAGTTGTTGTTTGAAAAAAATTTTGTTTATCAGGATATCTTGACCAAACTCGGCACTATTATAATTTTGTTGTGAAATTTATAACGCATAGAAGGAGACATCTCCGACCCCATAAAGTATATATTTTCTTGATCAGCATCAACAGCCGAGTCGATATGGCCATGTCCGTCTGTCTGTCTGTCCGGATGTCTGTTTCTATGCGAACTTGTCTCTCAGGTATAAAGCCATCCTAATGAAACTTTACAGAAGTCCCTTTTTCTGTTGCACTCAGCACATATGTCAAAACCAGCTGGATCGGACCACTATATCATATAGCTGCCATAGGAACGATCGGTCGAAAATTAAGTTGTATGAAAAATCATTTTGTTTTTCAAGATGTCTTGATCAAACTCGGCATTTATTAGTTTTACTATACGCCTCATATATAGGCAAAATTCTATAAGGATCGGACCACTATATCATATAGATGCCATAGGAACGACCGGTCGAAAATTAAGTTGTTGACCAAGCTCGGCATTTATTATACCCTTGCCGAGGGTATTATAATTTTGTCGTGAAATGTATAACGCGTAGAAGGAGGCATCTCCGACCCCATAAAGTATATATATTCTTGATCAGCATCAACAGTCAAGTCGATATAGCCATGTCCGTCTGTCTGTCTGTCCGGATGTTTGTTTCTATGCGAACTTGTCTCTCAGGTATAAAGCTATCGTAATGAAACTTTACAGAACTCCCTTTTTCTGTTGCACTCGGCACATATGTCAAAACCAGCTGGATCGAACCACTATATAATATAGCTGCCATAGGAACGATCAATCGAAAATTAAGTTGTATGAAAAATCATTTTGTTTTTCAAGATGTCTTGATCAAACTCGGCATTTATTAGTTTTACTATACTCCTCATATATAGGCAAAATCCTATTAAGATCGGACCACTATAGCATATAGCTGCCATAGGAACGCTCGGTCGAAAATTTAGTTGTTGTTTGAAAAAAATTTTGTTTATCAGGATATCTTGACCAAACTCGGCACTATTATAATTTTGTCGTGAAATGTATAACGCATAGAAGGAGACATCTCCGACCCCATAAAGTATATATATTCTTGATCAGCATCAACAGCCAAGTCGATATAGCCATGTCCGTCTGTCTGTCTGTCCGGATGTCTGTTTCTATGCGAACTTGTCTCTCAGGTATAAAGCGATCGTAATGCAATTTTACAGAATTCCCTTTTTCTGTTGCACTCAGCACATATGTCAAAACCAGCTGGATCGGACCACTATATAATATAGCTGCCATAGGAACGATTAATCGAAAATTAAGTTATATGAAAAATCATTTTGTTTTTCAAGATGTCTTGATCAAACTCGGCATTTATTAGTTTTACTATACTCCTCATATATAGGCAAAATCCTATTAAGATCGGACCACTATAGCATATAGCTGCCATAGGAACGATCAGGCGAAAATTTAGTTGTTGTTTGAAAAAAATTTTGTTTATCAAGATATCTTGACCAAACTCGGCACTATTATAATTTTGTCGTGAAATGTATAACGCATAGAAGGAGACATCTCCGAATCCATAGAGTATATATATTCTTGATCAGCATCATCAGCCAAGTCGATATAGCCATGTCCGTCTGTCTGTCTGTCAGGATGTCTGTTTCTATGCGAACTTGTATCTCAGGTATAAAGCTATCGTAATGAAACTTTACAGAACTCCCTTTTTCTGTTGCACTCAGCACATATGTCAAAACCAGCTGGATCGGACCACTACATCATATAGCTGCCATAGGAACGATCGGTCGAAAATTAAGTTGTATGAAAAAAATTTTGTTTATCAAGATATCTTGACCAAACTCGGCACTGTTATAATTTTGTCGTGAAATGTATAACGCATAGAAGGAGACATCTCCGACCCCATAAAGTATATATATTCTTGATCAGCATCAACAGCCAAGTCGATATAGCCATGTCCGTCTGTCTGTCTGTCCGGATGTCTGTTTCTATGCGAACTTGTCTCTCAGGTATAAAGCCATCGTAATGAAACTTTACAGAACTCCCCTTGTTGCACTCAGCACATATGTCAAAACAAGCTGGATCGGACCACTACATCATATAGCTGCCATTGGAACAATCGGTCGAAAATTAAGTTGTATGAAAAAACGTTTTGTTTTTCAAGATATCTTGATCAATCTCGCCATTTATTAGTTTTACTATACTCCTCATATATTTGCAAAATCCTATTAAGATCGAACCACTATATATGATACATCTATATGATGCCATAGGAACGACCGGCCGAAAATTAAGTTGTTGTATGAACAAAAATGTTGTTTATCAAGATATCTTGACCAAACTCGGCATTTCTTATACACTTGCAGAGGGTATTATAATTTTAACGTGAAATGTATAATGCATAGAACGTCTTCTATGTCGATGTCGATGTCGTCACATCTCCGACCCCATAAAGTATATAAATTCTTGATCAGCATCAACAGCCGAGTCGATATAGCCATGTCCGTCTGTCCGGCTATCTGTTTCTATGCGATCTAGTCGCTCAGTTTTAAAGCTATTTTAATGAAACTTTGCAGAAATTCCTTTTTCTGTAGCCAGCTGGATCAGACCACTATATCATATAGCTGCCATAGGAACGATCGGTCGAAAATTAAGTTGTATGAAAAAACATTTTGTTTTTCAGGATATCTTAATGAAACTCGGCATTTATTAGTTTTACTAAACTCCTCATATATAGGGAAAATCCTATTAAGATCGGACCACTATATCATATAGCTGACATAGGAATGATCGGTCGAAAATTAAGTTGTTGTAGAAAAAAACAATTTGGCTTTCAAGATATCTTGATCAATCTCGGCATTTATTAGTTTTACTATACTCCTCATATATAGGCAAAATCCTATAAAGATCGGACCACTATATCATATAGATGCCATAGGAACGACCAGTCGAAAATTAAGTTGTTGTAGGAAAAAACATTTTGGTTATCAAGATATCTTGACCAAACTCGGCATTTATTAAACCCTTGCAGAGTGTATTATAATTTTGTCGTGAAATGTATAACGCATAGAAGGAGACACCTCCGACCCCATTAATGTATATTGTTGATCAGCATCAACAGCCAAGTCGATATAGCCATGTCCGTCTGTGTGTCTGTCCGGATGTCTGTTTCTATGCGAACTTGTCTCTCAGGTATAAAGCTATCCTAATGAAACTTTACAGAAGTCCCTTTTTCTGTTACACTCAGCACTTATGTCAAAACCAGCTGGATCGGACCACTATATCATATAGATGCCATAGGAACGATCGGTCGAAAATTAAGTTGTATGAAAAAACACTTTGTTTTTCAAGATATCTTGATCAAACTCGGCATTTATTAGTTTTGCAATACTCCTCATACATAGGCAAAATCCTATTAAGATCGGACCACTATATCATAAAGCTGCCATAGGAACGATCGGTCGAAAATTAAGTTGTTGTATGAAAAAAATTTGATTTATCAAGATATCTTGAGCAAACTCGGCATTAATTAGTTTTACTATACTCCTCAAATATAGGCAAAATCCTACAAAGCATTTTCAAGATATCTTGACCAACTTCGGCATTAATTAGTTTTACTATACTCCTCATATATAGGCAAAATCCTATTAAGATCTGACCACTTAATTAAGTTGTTCAATCAAAAAACATTCTGTTTTTCAAGATATCTTGACCAACTTCGGCATTAATTAGTTTTACTAAACTCCTCATATATAGGCAAAATCCTATTAAGATCTGACCACTAAATTAAGTTGTTCAATCAAAAAACATTCTGTTTTTCAAGATATCTTGACCAACTTCGGCATTAATTAGTTTTACTATACCTCATATATAAGCAAAATCATATAAGGATTGGACCACTATATCGTATAGATGCCATAGGAACGAACGGTCGAAAATTAAGTTGTTGTAGGGAAAACATTTTGGTTTTCAAGATATCTTGACCAAACTCGGCATTTATTAAACCCTTGCAGAGTGTATTATAATTTTGTCGTGAAATGTATAACGCATAGAAGGAGACATTTCCGACCCCATAAAGTATATATATTCGTGATCAGCATCAACAGCCGAGGATATATAGCCATTTCCGTCTGTCCGGCTATCTGTTTCTATGCGAACTTGTCTCTCAGTTTTAAAGCTATCTTAATGAAACTTTGCAGAAATCCCTTTTTCTGTAGCAGGTAGCACATATGTCAACACCAGCTGGATCGGACCACTATATCATATAGCAGCCATAGGAACGATCGGTCGAAAATTGAGTTGTATGAAAAAACATTTTGTTTTTCAGGATATCTTAATCAAACTCGGCATTTATTAGTTTTACTATACTCCTCATATATAGGCAAAATCCTATTAAGATAGGACCACTATATCATATAGCGGCCATAGGAACGATCGGTTGAAAATTAAGTTGTATGAAAAAATATTTTGTGTTTCAGGATATCTTAATCAAACTCGGCATTTATTAGTTTTACTATACTCCTCATATATATGCAAAATCCTATTAAGATCGGACCACTATATCATAAAGCTGCCATAGGTACGATCGGTCGAAAATTAAGTTGTTGTAGGGAAAACATTTCGGTTTTCAAGATATCTTGACCAAACTCGGCATTTATTAAACCCTTGCAGAGTGTATTATAATTATGTCGTGAAATGTATAATGCATAGAAGGAGACATCTCCGACCCCATAAAGTGTATATATTCTTGATCAGCATCAACAGCCAAGTCGATATAGCCATGTCCGTCTGTCTGTCTGACCGGATGACTGTTTCTATGCGAACTTGTCTCTCAGGTATAAAGCTATCGTAATGAAACTTGACAGAACTCCCTTTTTCTGTTGCACTCAGCACATATGTCAAAACCAGCTGGATCGGACCACTACATCATATAGCTGTCATAGGAACGATCGGTCGAAAATTAAGTTGTATGAAAAAACATTTTGTTTTTCAAGATGTCTTGATCAAACTCGGCATTTATTAGTTTTACTATACTCCTCATATATAGGCAAAATCCTATTAAGATAGGACCACTATATCATATAGCGGCCATAGGAACGATCGGTTGAAAATTAAGTTGTATGAAAAAACAATTTGTTTTTCAGGATATCTTAATCAAACTCGGCATTTATTAGTTTTACTATACTCCTCATATATATGCAAAATCCTATTAAGATCGGACCACTATATCATAAAGCTGCCATAGGTACGATCGGTCGAAAATTAAGTTGTTGTAGGAAAAACATTTCGGTTTTCAAGATATCTTGACCAAACTCGGCATTTATTAAACCCTTGCAGAGTGTATTATAATTATGTCGTGAAATGTATAATGCATAGAAGGAGACATCTCCGACCCCATAAAGTATATATATTCTTGATCAGCATCAACAGCCAAGTCGATATAGCCATGTCCGTCTGTCTGTCTGACCGGATGTCTGTTTCTATGCGAACTTGTCTCTCAGGTATAAAGCTATCGTAATGAAATTTTACAGAAGTCCCTTTTTCTGTTGCACTCAGCACATATGTCAAAACCAGCTGGATCGGACCACTACATCATATAGCTGCCATAGGAACGATCGGTCGAAAATTAAGTTGTATGAAAAAACATTTTGTTTTTCAAGATATCTTGATCAATCTCGGCACTTACTAGTTTTACTATACTCCTCATATATATGCAAAATCCTATTAAGATCGGACCACTATAGCATATAGCTGCCATAGGAACGATCGGTCGAAAATGTAGTTGTTGTTTGAAAAAAAATTTGTTTAACAAGATATCTTGACCAAACTCGGCACGTGTTAGTTTCACTATACTCCTCATATATAGGCAAAATCCCATAAGGATCGGACCACTATATCATATAGATGCCATAAGAACGACCGGTCGAAAATTAAGTTGTTGTATGAAAAAAATTTGGTTTATCAAGATATCTTGACCAAACTCGGCATTTATTAAACCCTTGCAGAGTGTATTATAATTTTGTTGTGAAATGTAAAACGCATAGAAGGAGACATCCCCGACCTCATAAAGTATATATATTCTTGATCAGCATCAACAGCCAAGTCGATATAGCCATGTCCGTCTGTCTGTCTGACCGGATGTCTGTTTCTATGCGAACTTGTCTCTCAGGTATAAAGCTATCGTAAGGAAATTTTACAGAAGTCCCTTTTTCTGTTGCACTCAGCACATATGTCAAAACCAGCTGAATCGGACCACTATATCATATAGCTGCCATAGGAACGATCGATCGAAAATTAAGTTGTATGAAAAAACATTTTGTTTTTCAAGATGTCTTGATCAAACTCGGCATTTATTAGTTTTACTATACTCCTAATATATAGGCAAAATCCTATTAAGATCAGACCACTATAGCATATAGCTGCCATAGGAACGATCGGTCGAAAATGTAGTTGTTGTTTGAAAAAAAATTTGTTTAACAAGATATCTTGACCAAACTCGGCACGTGTTAGTTTCACTATACTCCTCATATATAGGCAAAATCCCATAAGGATCGGACCACTATATCATATAGATGGCATAAGAACGACCGGTCGAAAATTAAGTTGTTGTATGAAAAAAATTTGGTTTATCAAGATATCTTGACCAAACTCGGCATTTATTAAACCCTTGCAGAGTGTATTATAATTTTGTTGTGAAATGTAAAACGCATAGAAAGAGACATCCCCGACCCCATAAAGTATATATATTCTTGATCAGCATCAACAGCCAAGTCGATATAGCCATGTCCGTCTGTCTGTCTGACCGGATGTCTGTTTCTATGCGAACTTGTCTCTCAGGTATAAAGCTATCGTAAGGAAATTTTACAGAAGTCCCTTTTTCTGTTGCACTCAGCACATATGTCAAAACCAGCTGAATCGGACCACTATATCATATAGCTGCCATAGGAACGATCGTTCGAAAATTAAGTTGTATGAAAAAACATTTTGTTTTTCAAGATATCTTGATCAATCTCGGCACTTACTAGTTTTACTATACTCCTCATATATATGCAAAATCCTATTAAGATCGGACCACTATATCATAAAGCTGCCATAGGTACGATCGGTCGAAAATTAAGTTGTTGTAGGGAAAACATTTTGGTTTTCAAGATATATTGACCAAATTCGGCATTTATTAAACCCTTGCAGAGTGTATTATAATTATGTCGTGAAATGTATAACGCATAGAAGGAGACATCTCCGACCCCATAAAGTATATATATTCTTGATCAGCATCAACAGTCAAATCGATATAGCCATGTCCGTCTGTCTGTCTGTCAGGATGTCTGTTTCTATGCGAACTTGTCTCTCGGGTATAAAGCTATCGTAATGAAACTTTACAGAACTCCCTTTTTCCGTTGCACTCAGCACGTATGTCAAAACCAGCTGGATCGGACCACTACATCATATAGCTGCCATAGGAACGATCGGTCGAAAATTAAGTTGTATGAAAACACATTCTGTTTTTCAAGATATCTTGACCAACTTCGGCATTAATTAGTTTTACTATACCTCATATATAAGCAAAATCCTATAAGGATTGGACCACTATATCATATAGATGCCATAGGAACGAACGGTCGAAAATTAAGTTGTTGTAGGGAAAACATTTTGGTTTTCAAGATATCTTGACCAAACTCGGCATTTATTAAACCCTTGCAGAGTGTATTATAATTATGTCGTGAAATGTATAACGCATAGAAGGAGACATCTCCGACCCCATAAAGTATATATATTCTTGATCAGCATCAACAGCCAAGTCGATATAGCCATGTCCGTCTGTCCGGCTATCTGTTTCTATGCGAACTTGTCTCTCAGTTTTGAAGCTATCTTAATGAAACTTTGCAGAAATCCCTTTTTCTGTTGCACTCAGCACATATGTCAAAACCAGCTGGATCGGACCACTATATCATATAGCTGCCATAGGAACGATCGGTCGAAAATTAAGTTGTATGAAAAAACATTTTGTTTTTCAAGATATCTTGATCAATCTCGGCACTTATTAGTTTTACTATACTCCTCATATATAGGCAAAATCCTATTAAGATCGGACCACTATATCATAAAGCTGCCATAGGTACGATCGGTCGAAAATTAAGTTGTATGAACAATAATTTGGTTTATCAAGATATCTTGACCAAACTCGGCATTTATTATACCCTTGCAGAGTGTATTATAATTTTGTCGTGAAATGTAAAACGCATAGAAGGAGACATCTCCGACCCCATAAAGTATATATATTCTTGATCAGCATCAACAGCCAAGTCGATATAGCCATGTCCGTCTGTCTGTCTGACCGGATGTCTGTTTCTATGCGAACTTGTCTCTCAGGTATAAAGCTATCGTAATGAAATTTTACAGAAGTCCCTTTTTCTGTTGCACTCAGCACATATGTCAAAACCTGCTGAATCGGACCACTATATCATATAGCTGCCATAGGAACGATCGTTCGAAAATTAAGTTGTATGAAAAAACATTTTGTTTTTCAAGATATCTTGATCAATCTCGGCACTTACTAGTTTTACTATACTCCTCAAATATATGCAAAATCCTATTAAGATCGGACCACTATATCATAAAGCTGCCATAGGTACGATCGGTCGAAAATTAAGTTGTATGAACAATAATTTGGTTTATCAAGATATCTTGACCAAACTCGGCATTTATTATACCCTTGCAGAGTGTATTATAATTTTGTCGTGAAATGTAAAACGCATAGAAGGAGATATCTCCGACCCCATAAAGTATATATATTCTTGATCAGCATCAACAGCCAAGTCGATATAGCCATGTCCGTCTGTCTGTCTATCCGGATGTCTGTTTCTATGCGAACTTGTCTCTCGGATGTAAAGCTATCGTAATGCAATTTTACAGAAGTCCCTTTTTCTGTTGCACTCAGCACATTTGTCAAAACCAGCTGGATCGGACCACTATATCATATAGCTGCCATAGGAACGATCGATCGAAAATTAAGTTGTATGAAAAAACATTTTGTTTTTCAAGATGTCTTGATCAAACTCGGCATTTATTAGTTTTACTATACTCCTCATATATAGGCAAAATCCTATTAAGATCAGACCACTATAGCATATAGCTGCCATAGGAACGATCGGTCGAAAATTAAGTTGTTGTATGAAAAAAATTTGGTTTATCAAGATATCTTGACCAAACTCGGCATTTATTAAACCCTTGCAGAGTGTATTATAATTTTGTCGTGAAATGTAAAACGCATAGAAGGAGACATCCCCGACCCCATAAAGTATATATATTCTTGATCAGCATCAACAGCCAAGTCGATATAGCCATGTCCGTCTGTCTGTCTGACCGGATGTCTGTTTCTATGCGAACTTGTCTCTCAGGTATAAAGCTATCGTAAGGAAATTTTACAGAAGTCCCTTTTTCTGTTGCACTCAGCACATATGTCAAAACCAGCTGAATCGGACCACTATATCATATAGCTGCTATAGGAACGATCGTTCGAAAATTAAGTTGTATGAAAAAACATTTTGTTTTTCAAGATATCTTGATCAATCTCGGCACTTACTAGTTTTACTATACTCCTCAAATATATGCAAAATCCTATTAAGATCGGACCACTATATCATAAAGCTGCCATAGGTACGATCGGTCGAAAATTAAGTTGTATGAACAATAATTTGGTTTATCAAGATATCTTGACCAAACTCGGCATTTATTATACCCTTGCAGAGTGTATTATAATTTTGTCGTGAAATGTAAAACGCATAGAAGGAGATATCTCCGACCCCATAAAGTATATATATTCTTGATCAGCATCAACAGCCAAGTCGATATAGCCATGTCCGTCTGTCTGTCTATCCGGATGTCTGTTTCTATGCGAACTTGTCTCTCGGATGTAAAGCTATCGTAATGCAATTTTACAGAAGTCCCTTTTTGTGTTGCACTCAGCACATTTGTCAAAACCAGCTGGATCGGACCACTATATCATATAGCTGCCATAGGAACGATCGGTCGAAAATTAAGTTGTATGAAAAAACATTTTGTTTTTCAAGATATCTTGATCAATCTCGGCACTTATTAGTTTTACTATACACCTCATATATAGGCAAAATCCTATTAAGATCGGACCACTATAACATAAAGCTGCCATAGGTACGATCGGTCGAAAATTAAGTTGTATGAACAATAATTTGGTTTATCAAGATATCTTGACCAAACTCGGCATTTATTATACCCTTGCAGAGTGTATTATAATTTTGTCGTGAAATGTAAAACGCATAGAAGGAGACATCTCCGACCCCATAAAGTATATATATTCTTGATCAGCATCAACAGCCAAGTCGATATAGCCATGTCCGTCTGTCTGTCTGACCGGATGTCTGTTTCTATGCGAACTTGTCTCTCAGGTATAAAGCTATCGTAATGAAATTTTACAGAAGTCCCTTTTTCTGTTGCACTCAGCACATATGTCAAAACCTGCTGAATCGGACCACTATATCATATAGCTGCCATAGGAACGATCGTTCGAAAATTAAGTTGTATGAAAAAACATTTTGTTTTTCAAGATATCTTGATCAATCTCGGCACTTACTAGTTTTACTATACTCCTCAAATATATGCAAAATCCTATTAAGATCGGACCACTATATCATAAAGCTGCCATAGGTACGATCGGTCGAAAATTAAGTTTTATGAACAATAATTTGGTTTATCAAGATATCTTGACCAAACTCGGCATTTATTATACCCTTGCAGAGTGTATTATAATTTTGTCGTGAAATGTAAAACGCATAGAAGGAGATATCTCCGACCCCATAAAGTATATATATTCTTGATCAGCATCAACAGCCAAGTCGATATAGCCATGTCCGTCTGTCTGTCTATCCGGATGTCTGTTTCTATGCGAACTTGTCTCTCGGATGTAAAGCTATCGTAATGCAATTTTACAGAAGTCCCTTTTTCTGTTGCACTCAGCACATTTGTCAAAACCAGCTGGATCGGACCACTATATCATATAGCTGCCATAGGAACGATCGATCGAAAATTAAGTTGTATGAAATAACATTTTGTTTTTCAAGATGTCTTGATCAAACTCGGCATTTATTAGTTTTACTATACTCCTCATATATAGGCAAAATCCTATTAAGATCAGACCACTATAGCATATAGCTGCCATAGGAACGATCGGTCGAAAATTAAGTTGTTGTATGAAAAAAATTTGGTTTATCAAGATATCTTGACCAAACTCGGCATTTATTAAACCCTTGCAGAGTGTATTATAATTTTGTCGTGAAATGTAAAACGCATAGAAGGAGACATCCCCGACCCCATAAAGTATATATATTCTTGATCAGCATCAACAGCCAAGTCGATATAGCCATGTCCGTCTGTCTGTCTGACCGGATGTCTGTTTCTATGCGAACTTGTCTCTCAGGTATAAAGCTATCGTAAGGAAATTTTACAGAAGTCCCTTTTTCTGTTGCACTCAGCACATATGTCAAAACCAGCTGAATCGGACCACTATATCATATAGCTGCTATAGGAACGATCGTTCGAAAATTAAGTTGTATGAAAAAACATTTTGTTTTTCAAGATATCTTGATCAATCTCGGCACTTACTAGTTTTACTATACTCCTCAAATATATGCAAAATCCTATTAAGATCGGACCACTATATCATAAAGCTGCCATAGGTACGATCGGTCGAAAATTAAGTTGTATGAACAATAATTTGGTTTATCAAGATATCTTGACCAAACTCGGCATTTATTATACCCTTGCAGAGTGTATTATAATTTTGTCGTGAAATGTAAAACGCATAGAAGGAGATATCTCCGACCCCATAAAGTATATATATTCTTGATCAGCATCAACAGCCAAGTCGATATAGCCATGTCCGTCTGTCTGTCTATCCGGATGTAAAGCTATCGTAATGCAATTTTACAGAAGTCCCTTTTTCTGTTGCACTCAGCACATTTGTCAAAACCAGCTGGATCGGACCACTATATCATATAGCTGCCATAGGAACGATCGATCGAAAATTAAGTTGTATGAAAAAAATTTTGTTTAACAAGATATCTTGACCAAACTCGGCACGTGTTAGTTTTACTATACTCCTCATATATAGGCAAAATCCTATAAGGATCGGACCACTATATCATATAGATGCCATAAGAACGACCGGCCGAAAATTAAGTTGTTGTATGAAAAAAATTTGGTTTATCAAGATATCTTGACCAAACTCGGCATTTATTAAACCCTTGCAGAGTGTATTATAATTTTGTCGTGAAATGTAAAACGCATAGAAGGAGACATCTCCGACCCCATAAAGTATATATATTCTTGATCAGCATCAACAGCCAAGTCGATATAGCCATGTCCGTCTGTCCGGCTATCTGTTTCTATGCGAACTTGTCTCTCAGTTTTAAAGCTATTTTAATGAAACTTTGCAGAAATCCCTTTTTCTGTAGCAGGTAGCACATATGTCAAAACCAGCTGGATCGAACCACTATATCATATAGCTGCCATAGGAACGATCGGTCGAAAATTAAGTTGTATGAAAAAACATTTTGTTTTTCAAGATATCTTGATCAAACTCGGCACTTACTAGTTTTACTATACTCCTCATATATATGCAAAATCCTATTAAGATCGGACCACTATATCATAAAGCTGCCATAGGTACGATCGGTCGAAAATTAAGTTGTTGTAGGGAAAACATTTCGGTTTTCAAGATATCTTGACCAAACTCGGCATTTATTAAACCCTTGCAGAGTGTATTATAATTATGTCGTGAAATGTATAACGCATAGAAGGAGACATCGCCGACCCATTAAGTATATATATTCTTGATCAGCATCAACAGCCAAGTCGATATAGCCATGTCCGTCTGTCTGTCTGTCCGGATGTCTGTTTCTATGCGAACTTGTCTCTCAGGTATAAAGCTATCCTAATGAAACTTTACAGAAGTCCCTTTTTCTGTTGCACTCAGCACATATGTAAAACCAGCTGAATCGGATCACTACATCATATAGCTGCCATAGGAACGATCGGTCGAAAATTAAGTTGTATGAAAAAACATTTTGTTTTTCAAGATATCTTGATCAATCTCGGCACTTATTAGTTTTACTATACTCCTCATATATATGCAAAATCCTATTAAGATCGGACCACTATATCATAAAGCTGCCATAGGTACGATCGGTCGAAAATTAAGTTGTTATAGGAAAAAACATTTTGGTTTTCAAGATATCTTGAACAACTTCGGCATTAATTGGTTTTACTATACTCCTCATATATAAGCAAAATCCTATTAAGATCTGACCACTTTATCATAAAGATGCCATAGGAACGACCGGTCGAAAATTAAGTTGTATGAACAATAATTTGGTTTATCAAGATATCTTGACCAAACTCGGCATTTATTATACCCTTGCAGAGTGTATCATAATTTTGTCGTGAAATGTAAAACGCATAGAATGAGACATCTCCGACCCCATAAAGTATATATATTCTTGATCAGCATCAACAGCCAAGTCGATATAGCCATGTCCGTCTGTCTGTCTATCCGGATGTCTGTTTCTATGCGAACTTGTCTCTCGGATGTAAAGCTATCGTAATGCAATTTTACAGAAGTCCCTTTTTCTGTTGCACTCAGCACATTTGTCAAAACCAGCTGGATCGGACCACTATATCATATAGCTGCCATAGGAACGATCGATCGAAAATTAAGTTGTATGAAAAAACATTTTGTTTTTCAAGATGTCTTGATCAAACTCGGCATTTATTAGTTTTACTATACTCCTCATATATAGGCAAAATCCTATTAAGATCGGACCACTATAGCATATAGCTGCCATAGGAACGATCGGTCGAAAATGTAGTTGTTGTTTGAAAAAAATTTTGTTTAACAAGATATCTTGACCAAACTCGGCACGTGTTAGTTTTACTATACTCCTCATATATAGGCAAAATCCTATAAGGATCGGACAACTATATCATATAGATGCCATAAGAACGACCGGTCGAAAATTAAGTTGTTGTATGAAAAAAATTTGGTTTATCAAGATATCTTGACCAAACTCGGCATTTATTAAACCCTTGCAGAGTGTATTATAATTATGTCGTGAAATGTATAACGCATAGAAGGAGACATCTCCGACCCCATAAAGTATATATATTCTTGATCAGCATCAACAGCCAAGTCGATATAGCCATGTCCATCTGTCTGTCTGACCGAATGTCTGTTTCTATGCGAACTTGTCTCTCGGATGTAAAGCTATCGTAATGCAATTTTACGGAAGTCCCTTTTTCTGTTGCACTCAGCACATTTGTCAAAACCAGCTGGATCGGACCACTATATCATATAGCTGCCATAGGAACGATCGATCGAAAATTAAGTTGTATGAAAAAACATTTTGTTTTTCAAGATGTCTTGATCAAACTCGGCATTTATTAGTTTTACTATACTCCTCATATATAGGCAAAATCCTATTAAGATCGGACCACTATAGCATATAGCTGCCATAGGAACGATCGGTCGAAAATTTAGTTGTTGTTTGAAAAAAATTTTGTTTAACAAGATATCTTGACCAAACTCGGCACGTGTTAGTTTTACTATACTCCTCATATATAGGCAAAATCCTATAAGGATCGGACAACTATATCATATAGATGCCATAAGAACGACCGGTCGAAAATTAAGTTGTTGTATGAAAAAAATTTGGTTTATCAAGATATCTTGACCAAACTCGGCATTTATTAAACCCTTGCAGAGTGTATTATAATTTTGTCGTGAAATGTAAAACGCATAGAAGGAGACATCTCCGACCCCATAAAGTATATATATTCTTGATCAGCATCAACAGCCAAGTCGATATAGCCATGTCCATCTGTCTGTCTGACCGGATGTCTGTTTCTATGCGAACTTGTCTCTCAGGTATAAAGCTATCGTAATGAAATTTTACAGAAGTCCCTTTTTCTGCTGCACTCAGCACATATGTCAAAACCAGCTGAATCGGACCACTATATCATATAGCTGCCATAGGAACGATCGTTCGAAAATTAAGTTGTATGAAAAAACATTTTGTTTTTCAAGATATCTTGATCAATCTCGGCACTTACTAGTTTTACTACACTCCTCAAATGTATGCAAAATCCTATTAAGATCGGACCACTATATCATAAAGCTGCCATAGGTACGATCGATCGAAAATTAAGTTGTATGAACAATAATTTGGTTTATCAAGATATCTTGACCAAACTCGGCATTTATTATACCCTTGCAGAGTGTATTATAATTTTGTCGTGAAATGTAAAACGCATAGAAGGAGATATCTCCGACCCCATAAAGTATATGTATTCTTGATCAGCATCAACAGCCAAGTCGATATAGCCATGTCCGTCTGTCTGTCTATCCGGATGTCTGTTTCTATGCGAACTTGTCTCTCGGATGTAAAGCTATCGTAATGCAATTTTACAGAAGTCCATTTTTCTGTTGCACTCAGCACATTTGTCAAAACCAGCTGGATCGGACCACTATATCATATAGCTGCCATAGGAACGATCGATCGAAAATTAAGTTGTATGAAAAAACATTTTGTTTTTCAAGATATCTTGATCAATCTCGGCACCTACCAGTTTTACTATACTCCTCATATATATGCAAAATCCTATTAAGATCGGACCACTATATCATAAAGCTGCCATAGGAACGACCGGTCGAAAATTA
>NW_020825018.1:0-21629 GCF_003285875.2 Drosophila novamexicana | reverse complement strand
TTGCATTTGGAAAAAATGTCGGCATTATAGAATATGTGTCATCAAACCTACATAGGGAGTGGTGTCTCTCAAGGCATGTCAGATAAAAAAGTTTTGCCTTGCCGTCATAAGGTAATTATGTTAAACTAAAAAGATAACTGATGCCATTAGAATCTATTACTTAATTAATACATGAATCAGACATAGTTGTTGGTTGCATTCGGAAAAAATGTCGACATTATAGAATATGTGTCATAAAACCAATATAAAAAGTTTCTATATGGCATAACACTGTGTGGTTTTGCCTTGCCGGCATAAATCCATTATTTTAAACTAAAAAGATTACTGACGCTAATGGAATCTATCTCTTAAATAGTACATGAAACATATATAGTGGTTGGATGCATTTGGAAAAAATGTCGGCATTATAGAATATGTGTCATCAAACCGACATAGGGAGTGGTGTCGCTCAAGGCATGTCAGATAAAAAAGTTTTGCTTTGCCGTCATAAGTTAATTAATTTAAACTAAAAGGATTACTGACGTTAATGGAATCTATTACTTAATTAGTACATGCAACAAATATAGTGGTTGGTAGCATTCGGAAAAAATGTCGACATTATAGAATATGTGCCATAAAACCAATATAAAAAGTTTCTATATGGACTAACACTGTGTGGTTTTGCCTTGCGGGCATAAATTCACTATGTTAAACTAAAAAGATTACTGACGCTAATGGAATCTATTACATAATTAGTACATGAAACAAATATAGTGGTTGGTTGCATTTGGAAAAAATGTCGGCATTATAGAATATGTGTCATCAAACCTACATAGGGAGTGGTGTCGCTCAAGGCATGTCAGATAAAAAAGTTTTGCCTTGCCGTCATAAGTTAATTATGTTAAACTAAAAAGATTACTGATGCCATTAGAATCTATTACTTAATTAATACATGAATCAGACATAGTTGTTGGTTGCATTCGGAAAAAATGTCGACATTATAGGATATGTGTCATAAAACCTATATAAAATGTTCCTATATGGCATAACACTATGCCTTGCCGTCATAAGTTAATTATGTTAAACTAAAAGGATTACTGACGCTAATGGAATCTATTACTTAATTAGTACATGCAACAAATATAGTGGTTGGTTGCATTTGGAAAAAATGTCGGCATTATAGAATATGTCTCATCAAACCTACATAGGGAGTGGTGTCGCTCAAGGCATGTCAGATAAAAAAGTTTTGCTTTGCCGTCATAAGTTACTTATTTTAAACTAAAAAGATTACTGAAACTAATAGAATGTATTACTAAATTAGTACATGAAACAAATAAGGTGGTTGGTAGCATTCGGAAAAAATGTCGACATTATAGAATATGTGCCATAAAACCATTTGGAGAAAATGTCGGCATTATAGAATATGTGTCATCAAACCTACATAGGGAGTGGTGTCGCTCAAGGCATGTCAGATAAAAAAGTTTTGCCTTGCCGTCATAAGTTAATCATGTTAAACTAAAACGATTACTGATGCCATTAGACTGTATTACTTAATTAGTACATGAAACAAATAAGGTGGTTGGTAGCATTCGGAAAAAATGTCGACATTATAGAATATGTGTCATAAAACCAATATAAAATGTTTCTATATGGCATAACACTGTGTGGTTTTGCCTTGCTGGCATAAGTCAATTATGTTAAACTAAAGGGATTACTGACGCTAATGGAATCTATTACTTAATTAGCAAATGCATCCAACATAGTTGTTGGTTGCATTTGGAGAAAATGTCGGCATTATAGAATATGTGTCATCAAACCTACATAGGGAGTGGTGTCGCTCAAGGCATGTCAGATAAAAAAGTTTTGCCTTGCCGTCATAAGTTAATCATGTTAAACTAAAAAGATTACTGATGCCATTAGAATGTATTACTTAATTAATACATGAATCAGACATAGTTGTTGGTTGCATTCGGAAAAAATGTCGACATTATAGAATATGTGTCATAAAACCAATATAAAAAGTTTCTATATGGCATAACACTGTGTGGTTTTGCCTTGCCGGCATAAATCCATTATGTTAAACTAAAAAGATTACTGACGCTAATGGAATCTATTACTTAATTAGTACATGAAACAAATATAGTGGTTGGTTGCATTTGGAAAATATGTCGGCATTATAGAATATGTGTCATCAAACCTACATAGGGAGTGGTGTCGCTCAAGGCATGTCAGATAAAAAAGTTTTGCTTTGCCGTCATAACTTAATTATTGTTGTAGTAGGGCGTCCGCAGGGCTTCCAGATGAACTCTTATAGAATGAATTGTCGTTGGGGGAGCGTTTCTGCTCTGCACAAATTTATTTTAGGTTTGAAGGAAAAACACGTTTTGTTCGCTTGAAGGTTATTTTTCATCTATTTCATTTTTTCAGAGTACATTACAAGAGTACCTACAAGTGTATTAGTATACGTGTGGTGAAATTTCAGTACATGTTCCGTGTACTGGTTCCGGAGTTACATGGCGGTTGGATGGCGACTGTCGGATACACTTCTTGTGTGAACATGCCGCCCGCCTTGCAGTATTGCAAAAGAAAAAGGGAGAGGGACGTGGCTCTGTTCCGACTATTGAGCACAGGAGCCGGACAATATCCACCCAAAGACCGTGTTTTGGGCCAGTGGTGCGCCGCCAAGACTCGGCAGGACGCCTTGGAGGATTAAGTCCGGATATATATCCGAGCCCAAAACCAGATTGGAGATTTCCGGCTGGAACCAGCGATCGTCTGCCAATCGAATGTTGGTGAAGGGCTCGTTCAGTTCCTCGCTGATGGGCTTCGTTGGAGTTCGATACCGGAGATTTGGCATCACTTGCAGGATGACCTCTCGCTGGAAGCTAGAGGTCCTAGAGCTTATTGAAGCCGAGCAAGCGTTGTCTTTACCGACGCGGGTGACGGATAGCCCGGAGGCCTTTGCCAAGGATGCGTCGATAAGACTTACCGGACAGCACGGGTCTAAAAGTGCCCGAGTTTCGCGGGTCGCCTTGCCGTTTCCGAGTCGGATGAGTGCTCTCGGGAGCACGGTTGTCCTTTTGTGTTCCATGAGTGATGATAAGGAGATGGAACCAGCGGATGAAGGCGGCGCGGAGCGTCGCGCTTGGGCCTTGGTGCTGCGCCTTGTCTGGGATCGCTCTGGAGATGGCATGCGACGCGCTTCTTGCAAATGAAGCAAGGTGTGATGGTCGCCCTGGCACTTGCGGCACTTGTCCTTGCGGCGACATGACTCCCCGGAATGTTGGTGAGCCAGGCAGTTTGGGCAGTATTTATTAACGAGAACTGCTCGGAGTCTCTTCTCTGGAGACAGCCGCATGAACCGCTGGCACTTGCGCAGCGCGTGGACTCCTCGGCATACTCGGCATCGGAACGATTCCGTTGCCGGTCGGCTCTTGGATCGGCCATGTTGTTGGCGTGGAGACATCGTGCTGTGCAGGTGAATTTGCACAGTGTGGTTTTATTTAATTAAATACCAATTAGAATTGTGTGTTTTTATATATGTATTTAGTGTGTGATTCTTTGGTGAAGGTTGGAATGGAGAAGCGCATACACTTGTTGTTCAACGGAGCGAAAGCCTATGTGTGCAGATATGTCTGGATGTACTTGCGTACATCAATATGGCGATCGGTTAAATTTTTGGGTATGCACTTGTACATCTATGTATATATATATGTACAGACACCAATATGGCGACCTTATCGGAGTCACTTTCTGTTTTATTTCTTTCAATATTTATCACTTTTTAGACGCCTTAATGGCCACGAACAATATTTTATCTGCGGGTTTTTTTGTTGAATTTTTTAAATACAATTGCCCCTCGCTTTAACCACGGACAATGTGAAGCGAAAAAATATGTTCAGACACACAAAAAAATTAATTAACTGGAGTTGCCGGAAATTTGGCAATGGACAAGTTGAGGTAGGTGCACTGCTACTTATCTTGTTTGAATTTATAGCTGTTCCTGGAACCTTTTCTTGCAGATCCACCAATGCTTGCTGGGGCGAACTGGATATACCAAATGTTGTAGAAGTATCCGGCTCGAAGGACCAAAAGCTGTGCTTAAACTGCTTCGCCAGACAGCACCAGTTGAAAGACTGCACCAGCGCACATAGTTGTTTCACGTGCAAGGGACGTCACAACACGCTACTCCACCGTGACAGACCCCAGGTGCCCTCAGCTTCCACAACACCAATAGTTTTGAACCCTCCTTCACCAATACAGTCCACTTCTACTTCAACCCAAGCTACCGTTCAAAACTATTTTTCCGCAAACTCACATGATGTTCTCCTCGGCACGGCTGTCATCCAAGTGTGTCATTTGGGCACAAAGTATACAGCCCGGGCATTAATCGACTCTGGGTCTGAAGCGACCTTTATTTCAGAGCGATTGTTCAAAAGGGTTAAACTTCCTTATCAACCCGTCGACGCACAGGTCTCCGGTTTGAATCAAGCCATTTCGGCTCAACCTCAAAAACTTTGCCATTTTAATATTGGCTCTCCTATAAAGCCCAGGGTTCATATTGAAACCTCGGCTTATGTTCTTCCAAAGCTGGCAGGCAATTTGCCCTCCTACACCATCCCCCAAACTGCTTTGGAAGAACTTCCAAAATTACACTTGGCCGATCCCTCTTTCTATAGGAGCTCACAGATAGACGTGCTTCTCGGCGCCGATATCCTCCCATCCATATTGTTAGGTGGCTCCTATCCCAACATATGTGGCACTCTCCTTGGTCAAGAAACGATTTTCGGCTGGATCCTTACAGGCCCCGTTTCTAAGACCAGTGCCAAATTTGTCGCATCCTTTTCGACTCAAGTCTCGCTGAATCCAAATGCGAGCTTGGATAAACTGCTCACAAAATTTTGGGAGGTGGAGGATATTCCAGTTAAGCTGGAAAAGGAATCCGACCTTTTTTGTGAGCGCAATTTTCAAAAAACCACTAAAAGGGATAAAAACGGCAGATACTTGGTCACACTGCCATTCAAGAATTCCGATCACATCCAGTTAGGCCATTCAAGGTCCATCGCACTAGCTCAATTTCTACGAAATGAGAATCGTCTGGCAAAAAATGCCCCCCTTAAGGAGCAGTACGATGCGGTGATCCAGGAATATCTGGACTTAGGTCACATGCGACAAGTCCCTCCAAGCAATGGTTCAGATAACTTTTATCTACCACACCATGCTGTTCACAAGCCTGACAGCACCACGACCAAGCTCCGCGTAGTATTTAACGCCTCCCACCCGTCATCGAATGGTAAAGGTCTAAACGATGTGCTACATGCAGGGCCCGTTCTGCAATCCGACTTAACCATTCAAATTCTAAGATGGCGCTTCTTCCGATATGTGTTCAATGCCGATATCACAAAAATGTATCGGCAAATACTTGTGCATCCCAACCACACGCCCTATCAGAGAATTCTGTTCCGAACAAAGGACAACGAGCTTCGTGACTTCGAACTCAGCACAGTCACGTTTGGAGTTAACTGTGCCCCCTTTTTGGCAATCCGGGTACTACATCAGCTATCTGATGACGTTCGTTCGCTCTATCCCTTAGCAAGTCATATTATCGCAAACAATATGTATGTCGACGATGTACTAGCGGGAGCCCATTCCAAATCAATAGCAGATCAAGCAATTGCAGAACTCCGCAAGGCCCTTGAATCTGCCGGGTTTCCCTTGCGAAAATGGACATCCAATGAAAAGGACTTGCTAAGAGCGATTCCCAAGGACCACTTGCTTCACGCCGACTTTTTAGAGATCGAGGAAGCCTGTTCGGCAAAGACTCTCGGGATCAGATGGAAAGCTGACACCGATCAGTTCTTTTTCGCTCCATCCGAGCTAACAGCCAAACAGTCCGTCTCCAAACGTGAAGTCCTTTCACAGATTGCCAAACTGTTCGACCCAGCAGGTTGGCTGGGTCCAGTCATTATCCAGGCAAAAATATTCATGCAGGAGATCCGGCTCGAAGGACCAAATGTTGTAGTAGGGCGTCCGCAGGGCTTCCAGATGAACTCTTATAGAATGAATTGTCGTTGGGGGAGCGTTTCTGCTCTGCACAAATTTATTTTAGGTTTGAAGGAAAAACACGTTTTGTTCGCTTGAAGGTTATTTTTCATCTATTTCATTTTTTCAGAGTACATTACAAGAGTACCTACAAGTGTATTAGTATACGTGTGGTGAAATTTCAGTACATGTTCCGTGTACTGGTTCCGGAGTTACATGGCGGTTGGATGGCGACTGTCGGATACACTTCTTGTGTGAACAATTATTTTTAACTAAAAAGATTACTGAAACTAATAGAATGTATTACTTAATTAGTACATGAAACAAATAAGGTGGTTGGTAGCATTCAAAACTGTCGACCTTATAGAATATGTGTCATAAAACCTATATAAAATGTTCGTATATGGCATAACACTGTGCCTTGCCGTCATAAGTTAATTATGTTAAACTAAAAGGACAACTGACGCTAATGGAATCTTTTACTTAATTAGTACATGAAACAAATATAGTGGTTGGTTGCATTTGGAAAAAATGTCGGCATTATAGAATATGTGTCATCAAACCTACATAGGGAGTGGTGTCGCTCAAGGCATGTCAGATAAAAAAGTTTTGCTTTGCCGTCATAACTTAATTATTTTTAACTAAAAAGATTACTGAAACTAATAGAATGTATTACTTAATTAGTACATGAAACAAATAAGGTGGTTGGTAACATACGGAAAAAATGTCGACATTATAGAATATGTGTCATAAAACCAATATAAAAAGTTTCTATACGGCATAACACTGTGTGGTTTTGCCTTGCCGGCATAAGTCAATTATGTTAAACTAAAAAGATTACTGACGCTAATGGAATATATCTCTTAAATAGTACATGAAACATATAAAGTGGTTGGTTGCATTTGGAAAAAATGTCGGCATTATAGAATATGTGTCATCAAACCGACATAGGAAGTGGTGTCGCTCAAGGCATGTCAGATAAAAAAGTTTTGCCTTTGCCGTCATAAGTTAATTATGTTTAACTAAAAAGATTCCTAAAGCCATTTGTATGTATTACTAAATTAGTACATGAAACATATAGGGTGGTTGGTAGCATTTGAAAAATGTCGACATTATAGAATATGTGTCATTAAACCTATATAAAATATTTCTATATGAAAACACTGTGCCTTGCCGGCTTAAGTAAATTATGTTAAACTAAAAGGATTACTGACGCTAATGGAATCTATTACTCAATTAGTAAATGCATCAAACATAGTTGTTGGTTGCATTTGGAAAAAATGTCGGCATTATAGAATATGTGTCATCAAACCTACATAGGGAGTGGTGCCGCTCAAGGCATAAGTTAATTATGTTTAACTAAAAAGATTACTGAAACTAATAGAATGTATTACTTAATTAGTACATGAAACAAATAAGGTGGTTGGTAACATTCGGAAAAAATGTCGACATTATAGAATATGTGTCATAAAACGAATATTAAAAGTTTCTATACAGCATAACACTGTGTAGTTTTGCCTTGCCGGCATAAATCCATTATGTTAAACTAAAAAGATTACTGACGCTAATGGAATCTATTACTTAATTAGTACATCCAACAAATATAGTGGTTGGTTGCATTTGGAAAAAATGTCGGCATTATATGTGTCATTAAACCTACATAGGGAGTGGTGTCGCTCAAGGCATGTCAGATAAAAAAGTTTTGCCTTTGCCGTCATAAGTTAATTATGTTTAACTAAAAAGATTACTGAAGCCATTTGTATGTATTACTAAATTAGTACATGAAACATATAAGGTGGTTGGTAGCATTCGAAAAATGTCGACATTATAGAATATGTGTCATAAAACCTATATAAAATGTTTCTATATAGCATAACACTGTGTGGTGTTGCCTTGCCGGCATAAATCCATTATGTTAAACTAAAAAGATTACTGACGCTAATGGAATCTATTACTTAATTAGTACATCCAACAAATATAGTGGTTGGTTGCATTTGGAAAAAATGTCGGCATTATATGTGTCATTAAACCTACATAGGGAGTGGTGTCGCTCAAGGCATGTCAGATAAAAAAGTTTAGCCTTGCCGTCATAAGTTAATTATGTTAAACTAAAAAGATTACTGATGCCATTAGAATCTATTACTTAATTAGTACATGAATCAGACATAGTTGTTGGTAGCATTCGGAAAAAATGTCGACATTATAGAATATGTGTCATAAAACCTATATAAAAAGTTTCTATATGGCATAACACTGTGTGGTTTTGCCTTGCCGGCATAAGTCAATTAATTTAAACTAAAAGGAATACTGACGCTAATGGAATCTATTACTCAATTAGTACACTAATCAGACATAGTTGTTGGTTGCATTCGGAAAAAATGTCGACATTATAGAATATGTGTCATAAAACCAATATAAAAAATTTCTATATGGCATAACATTGTGTGGTTTTGTCTTGCCGGCATAAGTCAATTATGTTAAACTAAAAGGATTACTGACGCTAATGGAATCTATTACTCAATTAGTACATGAATCAAACATAGTTGTTGGTTGCATTTGGAAAATATTTCGGCATTAAAGAATATGTGTCATCAAACCTACATAGGGAGTGGTGTCGCTCAAGGCATGTCAGATAAAAAAGTTTTGCCTTGCCGTCATAAGTTAATTATGTTAAACTAAAAGGATTACTGATGCTAATGGAATCTATTACTTAATTAGTACATGAAACAAATATAGTGCTTGGTTGCATTTGGAAAAAATGTCGGCATTATAGAATATGTGTCATCAAACCTACATAGGGAGTGGTGCCGCTCAAGGCATAAGTTAATTATGTTTAACTAAAAAGATTACTGAAACTAATAGAATGTATTACTTAATTAGTACATGAAACAAATAAGGTGGTTGGTAACATTCGGAAAAAATGTCGACATTATAGAATATGTGTCATAAAACGAATATTAAAAGTTTCTATACAGCATAACACTGTGTGGTTTTGCCTTGCCGGCATAAATCCATTATGTTAAACTAAAAAGATTACTGACGCTAATGGAATCTATTACTTAATTAGTACATCCAACAAATATAGTGGTTGGTTGCATTTGGAAAAAATGTCGGCATTATATGTGTCATTAAACCTACATAGGGAGTGGTGTCGCTCAAGGCATGTCAGATAAAAAAGTTTTGCCTTTGCCGTCATAAGTTAATTATGTTTAACTAAAAAGATTACTGAAGCCATTTGTATGTATTACTAAATTAGTACATGAAACATATAAGGTGGTTGGTAGCATTCGAAAAATGTCGACATTATAGAATATGTGTCATAAAACCTATATAAAATGTTTCTATATAGCATAACACTGTGTGGTGTTGCCTTGCCGGCATAAGTCAATTATGTTAAACTAAAAGGATTACTGACACTAATGGAATCTATTACTCAATTAGTACATTAATCAGACATAGTTGTTGGTTGCATTTGGAAAAAATGTCGGCATTATAGAATATGTGTCATCAAACCTACATAGGGAGTGGTGTCGCTCAAGGCATGTCAGATAAAAAAGTTTTGCCTTGCCGTCATAAGTTAATTATGTTAAACTAAAAGGATTGCTGTCGCTAATGGAATCTATTACTTAATTAGTACATGCAAAAAATATAGTGGTTAGTTGCATTTGGAAAAAATGTCGGCATTATAGATTATGTGTCATCAAACCTACATAGGGAGTGGTGTCGCTCGAGGAATGTCAGATAAAAAAGTTTTGCTTTGCCGTCATAAGTTAATTATTTTTAACTAAAAAGATTACTGAAACTAATAGAATGTATTACTTAATTAGTACATGAAACAAATAAGGTGGTTGGTAACATACGGAAAAAATGTCGACATTATAGAATATGTGTCATAAAACCAATATAAAAAGTTTCTATACGGCACAACACTGTGTGGTTTTGCCTTGCCGGCATAAGTCAATTATGTTAAACTAAAAAGATTACTGACGCTAATGGAATCTATCTCTTCAATAGTACATGAAACATATATAGTGGTTGGTTGCATTTGGAAAAAATGTCGGCATTATAGAATATGTGTCATCAAACCTACATAGGGAGTGGTGTCGCTCAAGGCATGTCAGATAAAAAAGTTTTGCCTTGCCGTCATAAGTTAATTATGTTAAACTAAAAAGATTACTGACGCTAATGGAATCTATTACTTAATTAGTACATGAAACAAATATAGTGGTTGGTTGCATTTGGAAAATATGTCGGCATTATAGAATATGTGTCATCAAACCTACATAGGGAGTGGTGTCGCTCAAGGCATGTCAGATAAAAAAGTTTTGCTTTGCCGTCATAACTTAATTATTTTTAACTAAAAAGATTACTGAAACTAATAGAATGTATTACTTAATTAGTACATGAAACAAATAAGGTGGTTGGTAGCATTCAAAAATGTCGACCTTATAGAATATGTGTCATAAAACCTATATAAAATGTTCGTATATGGCATAACACTGTGCCTTGCCGTCATAAGTTAATTATGTTAAACTAAAAGGATTACTGACGCTAATGGAATCTATTACTCAATTAGTACATGAATCAAACATAGTTGTTGGTTGCATTTGGAAAATATTTCGGCATTAAAGAATATGTGTCATCAAACCTACATAGGGAGTGGTGTCGCTCAAGGCATGTCAGATAAAAAAGTTTTGCCTTCCCGTCATAAGTTAATTATGTTAAACTAAAAGGATTACTGATGCTAATGGAATCTATTACTTAATTAGTACATGAAACAAATATAGTGCTTGGTTGCATTTGGAAAAAATGTCGGCATTATAGAATATGTGTCATCAAACCTACATAGGGAGTGGTGCCGCTCAAGGCATAAGTTAATTATGTTTAACTAAAAAGATTACTGAAACTAATAGAATGTATTACTTAATTAGTACATGAAACAAATAAGGTGGTTGGTAACATTCGGAAAAAAATGTCGACATTATAGAATATGTGTCATAAAACGAATATTAAAAGTTTCTATACAGCATAACACTGTGTGGTTTTGCCTTACCGGCATAAATGCATTATGTTAAACTAAAAAGATTACTGACGCTAATGGAATCTATTACTTAATTAGTACATCCAACAAATAAAGTGGTTGGTTGCATTTGGAAAAAATGTCGGCATTATATGTGTCATTAAACCTACATAGGGAGTGGTGTCGCTCAAGGCATGTCAGATAAAAAAGTTTTGCCTTTGCCGTCATAAGTTAATTATGTTTAACTAAAAAGATTACTGAAGCCATTTGTATGTATTACTAAATTAGTACATGAAACATATAAGGTGGTTGGTAGCATTCGAAAAATGTCGACATTATAGAATATGTGTCATAAAACCTATATAAAATGTTTCTATATAGCATAACACTGTGTGGTGTTGCCTTGCCGGCATAAGTCAATTATGTTAAACTAAAAGGATTACTGACACTAATGGAATCTATTACTCAATTAGTACATTAATCAGACATAGTTGTTGGTTGCATTTGGAAAAAATGTCGGCATTATAGAATATGTGTCATCAAACCTACATAGGGAGTGGTGTCGCTCAAGGCATGTCAGATAAAAAAGTTTTGCCTTGCCGTCATAAGTTAATTATGTTAAACTAAAAAGATTACTGACGCTAATGGAATCTATTACTCAATTAGTACATGAAACAAATATAGTGGTTGGTTGCATTTGGAAAATATGTCGGCATTATAGAATATGTGTCATCAAACCTACATAGGGAGTGGTGTCGCTCAAGGCATGTCAGATAAAAAAGTTTTGCTTTGCCGTCATAACTTAATTATTTTTAACTAAAAAGATTACTGAAACTAATAGAATGTATTACTTAATTAGTACATGAAACAAATATAGTGCTTGGTTGCATTTGGAAAAAATGTCGGCATTATAGAATATGTGTCATCAAACCTACATAGGGAGTGGTGCCGCTCAAGGCATAAGTTAATTATGTTTAACTAAAAAGATTACTGAAACTAATAGAATGTATTACTTAATTAGTACATGAAACAAATAAGGTGGTTGGTAACATTCGGAAAAAATGTCGACATTATAGAATATGTGTCATAAAACCTATATAAAATGTTCGTATATGGCATAACACTGTGCCTTGCCGTCATAAGTTAATTATGTTAAACTAAAAGGAATACTGACGCTAATGGAATCTATTACTCAATTAGTACACTAATCAGACATAGTTGTTGGTTGCATTCGGAAAAAATGTCGACATTATAGAATATGTGTCATAAAACCTACATAGGGAGTGGTGTCGCTCAAGGCATGTCAGATAAAAAAGTTTTGCCTTCGCCGTCATAAGTTAATTATGTTAAACTAAAAAGATTACTGACGCTAATGGAATCTATTACTCAATTAGTACATGAAACAAATATAGTTGTTGGTTGCATTTGGAAAAAATGTCGGCATTATAGAATATGTGTCATCAAACCTACATAGGGAGTGGTGTCGCTCAAGGCATGTCAGATAAAAAAGTTTTGCCTTGCCGTCATAAGTTAATTATGTTAAACTAAAAAGATTACTGACGCTAATGGAATCTATTACTCAATTAGTACATGAAACAAATATAGTGGTTGGTTGCATTTGGAAAATATGTCGGCATTATAGAATATGTGTCATCAAACCTACATAGGGAGTGGTGTCGCTCAAGGCATGTCAGATAAAAAAGTTTTGCCTTCGCCGTCATAAGTTAATTATGTTAAACTAAAAAGATTACTGACGCTAATGGAATCTATTACTCAATTAGTACATGAAACAAATATAGTGGTTGGTTGCATTTGGAAAATATGTCGGCATTATAGAATATGTGTCATCAAACCTACATAGGGAGTGGTGTCGCTCAAGGCATGTCAGATAAAAAAGTTTTGCCTTGCCGTCATAAGTTAATTATGTTAAACTAAAAAGATTACTGACGCTAATGGAATCTATTACTTAATTAGTACATGAAACAAATATAGTGGTTGGTTGCATTTGGAAAATATGTCGGCATTATAGAATATGTGTCATCAAACCTACATAGGGAGTGGTGTCGCTCAAGGCATGTCAGATAAAAAAGTTTTGCTTTGCCGTCATAACTTAATTATTTTTAACTAAAAAGATTACTGAAACTGATAGAATGTATTACTTAATTAGTACATGAAACAAATAAAGTGGTTGGTAGCATTCAAAAATGTCGACCTTATAGAATATGTGTCATAAAACCTATATAAAATGTTCGTATATGGCATAACACTGTGCCTTGCCGTCATAAGTTAATTATGTTAAACTAAAAGGAATACTGACGCTAATGGAATCTATTACTCAATTAGTACACTAATCAGACATAGTTGTTGGTTGCATTCGGAAAAAATGTCGACATTATAGAATATGTGTCATAAAACCAATATAAAAAATTTCTATATGGCATAACATTGTGTGGTTTTGTCTTGCCGGCATAAGTCAATTATGTTAAACTAAAAGGATTACTGACGCTAATGGAATCTATTACTCAATTAGTACATGAATCAAACATAGTTGTTGGTTGCATTTGGAAAATATTTCGGCATTAAAGAATATGTGTCATCAAACCTACATAGGGAGTGGTGTCGCTCAAGGCATGTCAGATAAAAAAGTTTTGCCTTGCCGTCATAAGTTAATTATGTTAAACTAAAAGGATTACTGACGCTAATGGAATCTATTACTCAATTAGTACATGAAACAAATATAGTGCTTGGTTGCATTTGGAAAAAATGTCGGCATTATAGAATATGTGTCATCAAACCTACATAGGGAGTGGTGCCGCTCAAGGCATAAGTTAATTATGTTTAACTAAAAAGATTACTGAAACTAATAGAATGTATTACTTAATTAGTACATGAAACAAATAAGGTGGTTGGTAACATTCGGAAAAAATGTCGACATTATAGAATATGTGTCATAAAACGAATATTAAAAGTTTCTATACAGCATAACACTGTGTGGTTTTGCCTTGCCGGCATAAATCCATTATGTTAAACTAAAAAGATTACTGACGCTAATGGAATCTATTACTTAATTAGTACATCCAACAAATATAGTGGTTGGTTGCATTTGGAAAAAATGTCGGCATTATATGTGTCATTAAACCTACATAGGGAGTGGTGTCGCTCAAGGCATGTCAGATAAAAAAGTTTTGCCTTTGCCGTCATAAGTTAATTATGTTTAACTAAAAAGATTACTGAAGCCATTTGTATGTATTACTAAATTAGTACATGAAACATATAAGTTGGTTGGTAGCATTCGAAAAATGTCGACATTATAGAATATGTGTCAAAAAACCTATATAAAATGTTTCTATATAGCATAACACTGTGTGGTGTTGCCTTGCCGGCATAAGTCAATTATGTTAAACTAAAAGGATTACTGACACTAATGGAATCTATTACTCAATTAGTACATTAATCAGACATAGTTGTTGGTTGCATTTGGAAAAAATATCGGCATTATAGAATATGTGTCATCAAACCTACATAGGGAGTGGTGGCGCTCAAGGCATGTCAGATAAAAAAGTTTTGCCTTGCCGTCATAAGTTAATTATGTTAAACTAAAAGGATTACTGACGCTAATGGAATCTATTACTTAATTAGTACATGCAAAAAATATAGTGGTTAGTTGCATTTGGAAAAAATGTCGGCATTATAGATTATGTGTCATCAAACCTACATAGGGAGTGGTGTCGCTCGAGGAATGTCAGATAAAAAAGTTTTGCTTTGCCGTCATAAGTTAATTATTTTTAACTAAAAAGATTACTGAAACTAATAGAATGTATTACTTAATTAGTACATGAAACAAATAAGGTGGTTGGTAACATACGGAAAAAATGTCGACATTATAGAATATGTGTCATAAAACCAATATAAAAAGTTTCTATACGGCACAACACTGTGTGGTTTTGCCTTGCCGGCATAAGTCAATTATGTTAAACTAAAAAGATTACTGACGCTAATGGAATCTATCTCTTCAATAGTACATGAAACATATATAGTGGTTGGTTGCATTTGGAAAAAATGTCGGCATTATAGAATATGTGTCATCAAACCTACATAGGGAGTGGTGTCGCTCAAGGCATGTCAGATAAAAAAGTTTTGCCTTGCCGTCATAAGTTAATTATGTTAAACTAAAAAGATTACTGACGCTAATGGAATCTATTACTTAATTAGTACATGAAACAAATATAGTGGTTGGTTGCATTTGGAAAATATGTCGGCATTATAGAATATGTGTCATCAAACCTACATAGGGAGTGGTGTCGCTCAAGGCATGTCAGATAAAAAAGTTTTGCTTTGCCGTCATAACTTAATTATTTTTAACTAAAAAGATTACTGAAACTAATAGAATGTATTACTTAATTAGTACATGAAACAAATAAGGTGGTTGGTAGCATTCAAAAATGTCGACCTTATAGAATATGTGTCATAAAACCTATATAAAATGTTCGTATATGGCATAACACTGTGCCTTGCCGTCATAAGTTAATTATGTTAAACTAAAAGGACAACTGACGCTAATGGAATCTTTTACTTAATTAGTACATGAAACAAATATAGTGGTTGGTTGCATTTGGAAAAAATGTCGGCATTATAGAATATGTGTCATCAAACCTACATAGGGAGTGGTGTCGCTCAAGGCATGTCAGATAAAAAAGTTTTGCTTTGCCGTCATAACTTAATTATTTTTAACTAAAAAGATTACTGAAACTAATAGAATGTATTACTTAATTAGTACATGAAACAAATAAGGTGGTTGGTTACATACGGAAAAAATGTCGACATTATAGAATATGTGTCATAAAACCAATATAAAAAGTTTCTATACGGCATAACACTGTGTGGTTTTGCCTTGCCGGCATACGTCAATTATGTTAAACTAAAAAGATTACTGACGCTAATGGAATCTATCTCTTAAATAGTACATGAAACATATAAAGTGGTTGGTTGCATTTGGAAAAAATGTCGGCATTATAGAATATGTGTCATCAAACCGACATAGAAAGTGGTGTCGCTCAAGGCATGTCAGATAAAAAAGTTTTGCCTTTGCCGTCATAAGTTAATTATGTTTAACTAAAAAGATACCTAAAGCCATTTGTATGTATTACTAAATTAGTACATGAAACATATAGGGTGGTTGGTAGCATTTGAAAAATGTCGACATTATAGAATATGTGTCATTAAACCTATATAAAATATTTCTATATGAAAACACTGTGCCTTGCCGGCTTAAGTAAATTATGTTAAACTAAAAGGATTACTGACGCTAATGGAATCTATTACTCAATTAGTAAATGCGTCAAACATAGTTGTTGGTTGCATTTAAAAAAAATGTCGGCATTATAGAATATGTGACATCAAACCTACATAGGGAGTGGTGCCGCTCAAGGCATAAGTTAATTATGTTTAACTAAAAAGATTACTGAAACTAATAGAATGTATTACTTAATTAGTACATGAAACAAATAAGGTGGTTGGTAACATTCGGAAAAAATGTCGACATTATAGAATATGTGTCATAAAACGAATATTAAAAGTTTCTATACAGCATAACACTGTGTGGTTTTGCCTTGCCGGCATAAATCCATTATGTTAAACTAAAAAGATTACTGACGCTAATGGAATCTATTACTTAATTAGTACATCCAACAAATATAGTGGTTGGTTGCATTTGGAAAAAATGTCGGCATTATATGTGTCATTAAACCTACATAGGGAGTGGTGTCGCTCAAGGCATGTCAGATAAAAAAGTTTTGCCTTCGCCGTCATAAGTTAATTATGTTTAACTAAAAAGATTACTGAAGCCATTTGTATGTATTACTAAATTAGTACATGAAACATATAAGGTGGTTGGTAGCATTCGAAAAATGTCGACATTATAGAATATGTGTCATAAAACCTATATAAAATAGCATAACACTGAGTGGTGTTGCCTTGCCGGCATAAATCCATTATGTTAAACTAAAAAGATTACTGACGCTAATGGAATCTATTACTTAATTAGTACATCCAACAAATATAGTGGTTGGTTGCATTTGGAAAAAATGTCGGCATTATATGTGTCATTAAACCTACATAGGGAGTGGTGTCGCTCAAGGCATGTCAGATAAAAAAGTTTAGCCTTGCCGTCATAAGTTAATTATGTTAAACTAAAAAGATTACTGATGCCATTAGAATCTATTACTTAATTAGTACATGAATCAGACATAGTTGTTGGTAGCATTCGGAAAAAATGTCGACATTATAGAATATGTGTCATTAAACCTATATAAAATATTTCTATATGAAAACACTGTGCCTTGCCGGCTTAAGTAAATTATGTTAAACTAAAAGGATTACTGACGCTAATGGAATCTATTACTCAATTAGTAAATGCGTCAAACATAGTTGTTGGTTGCATTTAAAAAAAATGTCGGCATTATAGAATATGTGACATCAAACCTACATAGGGAGTGGTGCCGCTCAAGGCATAAGTTAATTATGTTTAACTAAAAAGATTACTGAAACTAATAGAATGTATTACTTAATTAGTACATGAAACAAATAAGGTGGTTGGTAACATTCGGAAAAAATGTCGACATTATAGAATATGTGTCATAAAACGAATATTAAAAGTTTCTATACAGCATAACACTGTGTGGTTTTGCCTTGCCGGCATAAATCCATTATGTTAAACTAAAAAGATTACTGACGCTAATGGAATCTATTACTTAATTAGTACATCCAACAAATATAGTGGTTGGTTGCATTTGGAAAAAATGTCGGCATTATATGTGTCATTAAACCTACATAGGGAGTGGTGTCGCTCAAGGCATGTCAGATAAAAAAGTTTTGCCTTCGCCGTCATAAGTTAATTATGTTTAACTAAAAAGATTACTGAAGCCATTTGTATGTATTACTAAATTAGTACATGAAACATATAAGGTGGTTGGTAGCATTCGAAAAATGTCGACATTATAGAATATGTGTCATAAAACCTATATGAAATAGCATAACACTGAGTGGTGTTGCCTTGCCGGCATAAATCCATTATGTTAAACTAAAAAGATTACTGACGCTAATGGAATCTATTACTTAATTAGTACATCCAACAAATATAGTGGTTGGTTGCATTTGGAAAAAATGTCGGCATTATATGTGTCATTAAACCTACATAGGGAGTGGTGTCGCTCAAGGCATGTCAGATAAAAAAGTTTAGCCTTGCCGTCATAAGTTAATTATGTTAAACTAAAAAGATTACTGATGCCATTAGAATCTATTACTTAATTAGTACATGAATCAGACATAGTTGTTGGTAGCATTCGGAAAAAATGTCGACATTATAGAATATGTGTCATAAAACCTATATAAAAAGTTTCTATATGGCATAACACTGTGTTGTTTTGCCTTGCCGGCATAAGTCAATTAATTTAAACTAAAAGGAATACTGACGCTAATGGAATCTATTACTCAATTAGTACACTAATCAGACATAGTTGTTGGTTGCATTCGGAAAAAATGTCGACATTATAGAATATGTGTTATAAAACCAATATAAAAAATTTCTATATGGCATAACATTGTATGGTTTTGTCTTGCCGGCATAAGTCAATTATGTTAAACTAAAAGGATTACTGACGCTAATGGAATCTATTACTCAATTAGTACATGAATCAAACATAGTTGTTGGTTGCATTTGGAAAATATTTCGGCATTAAAGAATATGTGTCATTAAACCTACATAGGGAGTGGTGTCGCTCAAGGCATGTCAGATAAAAAAGTTTTGCCTTGCCGTCATAAGTTAATTATGTTAAACTAAAAGGATTACTGATGGTAATGGAATCTATTACTTAATTAGTACATGAAACAAATATAGTGCTTGGTTGTATTTGGAAAAAATGTCGGCATTATAGAATATGTGTCATCAAACCTACATAGGGAGTGGTGCCGCTCAAGGCATAAGTTAATTATGTTTAACTAAAAAGATTACTGAAACTAATAGAATGTATTACTTAATTAGTACATGAAACAAATAAGGTGGTTGGTAACATTCGGAAAAAATGTCGACATTATAGAATATGTGTCATAAAACGAATATTAAAAGTTTCTATACAGCATAACACTGTGTGGTTTTGCCTTGCCGGCATAAATCCATTATGTTAAACTAAAAAGATTACTGACGCTAATGGAATCTATTACTTAATTAGTACATCCAACAAATATAGTGCTTGGTTGCATTTGGAAAAAATGTCGGCATTATAGAATATGTGTCATCAAACCTACATAGGGAGTGGTGTCGGTCAAGGCATGTCAGATAAAAAAGTTTTGCCTTGCCGTCATAAGTCAATTATGTTAAACTAAAAAGATTACTGACGCTAATGGAATCTATCTCTTAAATAGTACATGAAACATATATAGTTGTTGGTTGCATTTGGAAAAAATGTCGACATTATAGAATATGTGTCATCAAACCTACATAGGGAGTGGCGTCGCTCAAGGCATGTCAGATAAAAAGTTTTGCCTTGCCGTCATAAGTTAATTATGTTAAACTAAAAAGATTACTGATTCCATTAGAATCTATTACTTAATTAGTACATGAATCAGACATAGTTGTTGGTTGCATTCGGAAAAAATGTCGACATTATAGAATATGTGTCATAAAACCTATATAAAAAGTTTTTATATGGCATAACACTGTGTGTTATTATGTTAAACTAAAAGGATTACTGACGCTAATGGAATCTATTACTCATTTAGTACATTAATCAGACATAGTTGTTGGTTGCATTCGGGAAAAATGTCGACATTATAGAATATGTGTCATCAAACCTACATAGGGAGTGGTGTCGCTCAAGGCATGTCAGATAAAAAAGTTTTGCCTTGCCGTCAAAAGTTAATTTTGTTAAACTAAAAGGATTATTGACGCTAATGGAATCTATTACTTAATTAGTACATGCAACAAATATAGTGGTTGGTTGCATTTGGAAAAAATGTTGGCATTATAGAATATGTGTCATCAAACCGACATAGAAAGTGGTATCGCTCAAGGCATGTCAGATAAAAAAGTTTTGCTTTGCCGTCATAAGTTAATTATTTTTAACTAAAAAGATTACTGAAACTAATAGAATGTATTACTTAATAAGTACTTGAAAAAAATAAGGTGGTTGGTAACATTCGGAAAAAATGTCGACATTATAGAATATGTGCCATAAAACCTATATAAAATGTTTCTATATGGCATAACACTGTGCCTTGCCGGCATAAGTAAATTATGTTAAATTAAAAGGATTACTGACGCCCATGGAATCTATTACTCAATTAGTAAATGCAACAAATATAGTGGTTGGTTGCATTTGGAAAAAATGTCGGCATTATAGAATATGTGTCATCAAACCTACATAGGGAGTGGTGTCGCTCAAGGCATGTCAGATAAAAAAGTTTTGCTTTGCCGTCATAAGTTAATTATTTTTAACTAAAAAGATTACTGACGCTAATGGAATGTATTACTAAATTAGTACATGAAACAAATAAGGTGGTTGGTAGCATTCGGAAAAAATGTCGACATTATAGAATATGTGTCATCAAACCTACATAGGGAGTGGTGTCGCTCAAGGCATGTCAGATAAAAAAGTTTTGCTTTGCCGTCATAAGTTAATTATTTTTAACTAAAAAGATTACTGAAACTAATAGAATGTATTACTAAATTAGTACATGAATCAGACATAGTTGTTGGTTGCATTCGGAAAAAATGTCGACATTATAGAATATGTGTCATCAAACCTACATAGGGAGTGGTGTCGGTCAAGGCATGTCAGATAAAAAAGTTTTGCCTTGGCGTCATAAGTCAATTATGTTAAACTAAAAAGATTACTGACGCTAATGGAATCTATTACTCAATTAGTACATTAATCAGACATAGTTGTTGGTTGCATTCGGAAAAAATGTCAACATTATAGAATATGTGTCACAGAACCAATATAAAAAGTTTCTATATGGCATAACATTGTGTGGTTTTGCCTTGCCGGCATAAGTCAATTATGTTAAACTAAAAGGATTACTGACGCTAATGGAATATATTACTCAATTAGTACATGAATCAAACATAGTTGTTGGTTGCATTTGGAAAAAATGTCGACATTATAGAATATGTGTCATCAAACCTACATAGGGAGTGGTGTCGCTCAAGGCATGTCAGATAAAAAAGTTTTGCCTTGCCGTCATAAGTCAATTATGTTAAACTAAAAAGATTACTGACGCTAATGGAATCTATCTCTTAAATAGTACATGAAACATATATAGTTGTTGGTTGCATTTGGAAAAAATGTCGGCATTATAGAATATGTGTCATCAAACCTACATAGGGAGTGGTGTCGCTCAAGGCATGTCAGATAAAAAAGTTTTGCCTTGCCGTCATAAGTTAATTATGTTAAACTAAAAGATTACTGATGCCATTAGAATCTATTACTTAATTAGTACATGAATCAGACATAGTTGTTGGTTGCATTCGGAAAAAATGTCGACATTATAGAATATGTGTCATAGAACCTATATAAAAAGTTTCTATATGGCA
>NW_020825017.1:0-38121 GCF_003285875.2 Drosophila novamexicana | reverse complement strand
GATATAGTGGTCCGATCTTAATATGATTTTGCCTATATATGAGGAGTAAAGTAAAACTAATAAACGCCGAGTTTGGTCAAGATATCTTGATAAACAAAATGTTTTTCATATGGCAGCTATATGATATAGTGGTCCGATCTTAATAGGCGTATAGTAAAACTAATAAATTCCGAGTTTGGTCAAGATATCTTGAAAAACAAAATGTATTTTAATACATGAATCTACTTTTCACCAGATCGTTCCTATGGCAGCTGTATGATATAGTGGTCCGATCTTAACAGGATTTTGCATATGTATGAGGAGTATAGTAAAACTAATAAATGTAGACTTTGGTCAAGATATCTTGATAAACAAAATGTTTTTTCATACAAGAACTTAATTTTCGACCGATCGTTCCTATGGCAGCTATATGATAAAGTGTACCGATCTTAATAGGATTTGGCATTTAAATGTAGAGCATAGTAAAACTAATAAATGCCGAGTTTGGTCAATACATCTTGATAAACAAAATGTTTTTTCATGCAAAAAGTTAGTTTTCGACCGAGCGTTCCTATGGCAGCAATATGATATAGTGGTGCGATCTTACTAGGATTTTGCATGCATATGAGGAGTATAGTAAAAATAATAAATGCGAGTTTGGTCAAGATATCTTGAAAAATAAAATGTTTTTTATACAAAAAGTTAATTTTCGACCGATCGTTCCTATGGCAGCTATATGATATAGTGGTCCGATCTTAATATGATTTTGCCTATATATGAGGAGTAAAGTAAAACTAATAAACGCCGAGTTTGGTCAAGATATCTTGATAACAAAATGTTTTTTCATACAACTTAATTTTCGACCGATCGTTCCTATGACAGCTATATTATATAGGGGTCCGATCTTAATAGGATTTTGCTAATATATGAGGAGTAAAGTAAAACTAATATATGCCGTGTTTGGTCAAGATATCTTGATAAACAAAATCTATTTTCATACAAAAACTTAATTTTCCGTCGATCGTTCCTATGGCAGTTATATGATATAGTGGTCCGACCTTAATAGGATTTTGCCTATATATGGGGAGTATAGTAAAACTAATAAATGCCGAGGTTGGTAAACATATTTTGATAAACAAAATGTTTTTTCATACAAAAACTTAATTTTCGACCGATCGTTCCTATGGCAGCTATATGAGTAAAACTAATAAACGCCGATAAAGTGTACCGATCTTAATAGGATTTTGCATGCATATGAGGAGTATAGTAAAACTAATAAATGTCAAAATTGGTCAAGATATCTTGACAAATAAAATGTTTTTTCATACAACAACTTAATTTTTGACCGATCGTTCCTATGGCAGCTATATGATATAGAGGTCCGATCTTAATAGGATTTTGCATGCATTTATATGTAGAGCATAATAAATTTAATAAATGCCGAGTTTGGTCAAGATATCTTGATAAACAAAATGTTTTTTCATACAACAACTTAATTTTCGAACGATCGTTCCTATGGCAGTTATATGATATAGTGGTCCGATCTTAATAGAATTTTGCCTATATATGAGGAGTATAGTAAAACTAATAAATGCCGAGTTTGGTCAAGATATCTTAATTTCGGTCAAGATCTTAATAGGATTTTCCCTATATATGAGGAGTATAGTAAAACTAATAATTGCCGAGTTTGGTCAAGATATCTTGAAAAACAAAATGTTTTTTCATACAACAAATTTATTTTCGACCGATCGATTCTATGCCTTCAAATGAAATATAGTGGTGCGATCTTAATAGGAGTATAGTAAAACTATTAAATTCCGAGTTTGGTCAAGATATCTTGAAAAACGAAATGTTTTTTCATACAACAACTTAATTTTCGACCGGTCATTCCTATGGCAGCCATATGATATAGTGGTCCGATCTTAATAGGATTTTGCATATTTATCAGGAGTACAGTAAAACTAATAATGTAGAGTTTGGTCAAGATATCTTGATAAACAAAATGTTTTTTCATACAAGAACTTAATTTTCGACCGATGGTTCCTATGGCAGCTATATGATATCGAGGTCCAATCTTAATAGAATTTTTCCTATATATGAGGACTATATTAAAACAAATAAATGCCGAGTTTGGTCAAGATATCTTGATTTCGGTCAAGATATTAATAGGATTTTTCCTATATATGAGGAGTATAGTAAAACTAATTAATGCCGAATTTGGTCAAGATATCTTGATAAGCAAAATGTTTTTTCATGCAAAAAGTTAATTTTCCACCGATCGTTCCTATGGTAGTTATATGATATAGTCGTCCGATCTTAATAGGAGTATAGTAAAACTAATAAATGACAAGTTTCGTCAAGACATCTTGATAAACAAAATGTTTTTTCATGCAAAAAGTTAATTTTCCACCGATCGTTCCTATGGTAGTTATATGATATAGTCGTCCGATCTTAATAGGAGTATAGTAAAATTAATAAATGACAAGTTTGGTCAAGATATCTTGAAAACAAAATGTTTTTTCATACAAATTAATTTTCGACCGATCGTTCCTATAGCAGCAATATGATATAGTGGTGCGATCTTAATAGGATTTTGCATGCATATGAGGAGTAAAGTAAAACTAATTAACGCCGAGTTTGGTCAAGATATCTTGATAAACAAAATGTTTATTCATACAAAAACTTAATTTTCGACCGATCGTTCCTATGGCAGCTATATGATAAAGTGTACCGATCTTAATAGGATTTTGCATGCATATGAGGAGCATAGTAAAACTAATATATGACGAGTTTGGTCAAGATATCTTGATAAACAAATTCTATTTTCATACAAAAACTTAATTTTCGACCGGTCGTTTCTATGGCAGCTATATGATAAAGTGTACCGATCTTAATAGGATTTGGCATTTATATGTAGAGCATATTTAAACTAATAAATGCCGAATTTGGTCAAGACATCTTGATAAACAAAATGTTTTTTCATACAACAACTTAATTTTCGACCGATCGTTCCTATGGCAGCTTTATGATATAGTGGTCCGATCTTAACAGGATTTTGCATATGTATGAGGAGTATAGTAAAACTAATAAATGTAGACTTTGGTCAAGATATCTTGATAAACAAAATGTTTTTTCATACAAGAACTTAATTTTCGACCGATCGTTCCTATGGCAGCTATATGATAAAGGGTACCGATCTTCATAGGATTTGGCATTTAAATGTAGAGCATAGTAAAACTAATAAATGCCGAGTTTGGTCAATACATCTTGATAAACAAAATGTTTTTTCATGCAAAAAGTTAGTTTTCGACCGATCGTTCCTATGGCAGCAATATGATATAGTGGTGCGATCTTACTAGGATTTTGCATGCATATGAGGAGTATAGTAAAAATAATAAATGCGAGTTTGGTCAAGATATCTTGAAAAATAAAATGTTTTTCATACAAAAAGTTAATTTTCGACCGATCGTTCCTATGGCAGCTATATGATATAGTGGTCCGATCTTAATATGATTTTACCTATATATGAGGAGTAAAGTAAAACTAATATATGCCGTGTTTGGTTAAGATATCTTGATAAACAAAATCTATTTTCATACAAAAACTTAATTTTCCATCGATCGTTCCTATGGCAGTTATATGATATAGTGGTCCGACCTTAATAGGATTTTGCTTATACATGGGGAGTATAGTAAAACTAATAAATGCCGAGGTTGGTCAACATATTTTGATAAACAAAATGTTTTTTCATACAAAAACTTAATTTTCGACCGATCGTTCCTATGGCAGCTATATGATAAAGTGTACCGATCTTAATAGGATTTTGCATGCATATGAGGAGTATAGTAAAACTAATAAATGTCAAAATTGGTCAAGATATCTTGAAAAATAAAATGTTTTTTCATACAACAACTTAATATTTGACCGATCGTTCCTATGGCAGCTATATGATATAGAGGTCCGATCTTAATAGGATTTTGCTTGCATTTATATGTAGAGCATAATAAATTTAATAAATGCCCAGTTTGGTCAAGATATCTTGATAAACAAAATGTTTTTTCATACAAGAACTTAATTTTCGACCGATGGTTCCTATGGCAGCTATATGATATCGAGGTCCAATCTTAATAGAATTTTTCCTATATATGAGGAGTATATTAAAACAAATAAATGCCGAGTTTGGTCAAGATATTAATAGGATTTTTCCTATATATGAGGAGTATAGTAAAACTAATTAATGCCGAATTTGGTCAAGATATCTTGATAAGCAAAATGTTTTTTCATGCAAAAAGTTAATTTTCCACCGATCGTTCCTATGGTAGTTATATGATATAGTCGTCCGATCTTAATAGGAGTATAGTAAAACTAATAAATGACAAGTTACGTCAAGACATCTTGATAAACAAAATGTTTTTTCATGCAAAAAGTTAATTTTCCACCGATCGTTTCTATGGTAGTTATATGATATAGTCGTCCGATCTTAATAGGATTTTGCAGGCATATGAGGAGTAAAGTAAAACTAATAAACGCCGAGTTTGGTCAAGATATCTTGAAAACAAAATGTTTTTTCATACAAATTAATTTTCGACCGATAGTTCCTATAGCAGCAATATGATATAGTGGTGCGATCTTAATAGGATTTTGCATGCATATGAGGAGTAAAGTAAAACTAATAAACGCCGAGTTTGGTCAAGATATCTTGATAAACAAAATGTTTTTTCATACAAAAACTTAATTTTCGACCGATCGTTCCTATGGCAGCTATATGATAAAGTGTACCGATCTTAATAGGATTTTGCATGCATATGAGGAGTAAAGTAAAACTAATAAACGCCGAGTTTGGTCAAGATATCTTGAAAACAAAATGTTTTTTCATACAAATTAATTTTCGACCGATCGTTCCTATAGCAGCAATATGATATAGTGGTGCAATCTTAATAGGATTTTGCATGCATATGAGGAGTAAAGTAAAACTAATAAACGCCGAGTTTGGTCAAGATATCTTGATAAACAAATTCTATTTTCATACAAAAACTTAATTTTCGACCGGTCGTTCCTATGGCAGCTATATGATAAAGTGTACCGATATTAATAGGATTTGGCATTTATATGTAGAGCATATTTAAACTAATAAATGCCGAGTTTGGTCAAGACATCTTGATAAACAAAATGTTTTTTCATACAACAACTTAATTTTCGACCGATCGTTCCTATGGCAGCTATATGATATAGTGGTCCGATCTTAATAGGAGTATAGTAAAACTAATAAATTCCGAGTTTGGTCAAGATATCTTGAAAAACAAAATGTATTTTAATACATGAATCTACTTTTCACCAGATCGTTCCTATGGCAGCTGTATGATATAGTGGTCCGATCTTAACAGGATTTTGCATATGTATGAGGAGTATAGTAAAACTAATAAATGTAGACTTTGGTCAAGATATCTTGATAAACAAAATGTTTTTTCATACAAGAACTTAATTTTCGACCGATCGTTCCTATGGCAGCTATATGATAAAGGGTACCGATCTTAATAGGATTTGGCATTTAAATGTAGAGCATAGTAAAACTAATAAATGCCGAGTTTGGTCAATACATCTTGATAAACAAAATGTTTTTTCATGCAAAAAGTTAGTTTTCGACCGATCGTTCCTATGGCAGCAATATGATATAGTGGTGCGATCTTACTAGGATTTTGCATGCATATGAGGAGTATAGTAAAAATAATAAATGCGAGTTTGGTCAAGATATCTTGAAAAATAAAATGTTTTTTATACAAAAAGTTAATTTTCGACCGATCGTTCCTATGGCAGCTATATGATATAGTGGTCCGATCTTAATATGATTTTGCCTATATATGAGGAGTAAAGTAAAACTAATAAACGCCGAGTTTGGTCAAGATATCTTGATAACAAAATGTTTTTTCATACAACTTAATTTTCGACCGATCGTTCCTATGACAGCTATATTATATAGGGGTCCGATCTTAATAGGATTTTGCTAATATATGAGGAGTAAAGTAAAACTAATATATGCCGTGTTTGGTCAAGATATCTTGATAAACAAAATCTATTTTCATACAAAAACTTAATTTTCCATCGATCGTTCCTATGGCAGTTATATGATATAGTGGTCCGACCTTAATAGGATTTTGCCTATATATGGGGAGTATAGTAAAACTAATAAATGCCGAGGTTGGTAAACATATTTTGATAAACAAAATGTTTTTTCATACAAAAACTTAATTTTCGACCGATCGTTCCTATGGCAGCTATATGAGTAAAACTAATAAACGCCGATAAAGTGTACCGATCTTAATAGGATTTTGCATGCATATGAGGAGTATAGTAAAACTAATAAATGTCAAAATTGGTCAAGATATCTTGACAAATAAAATGTTTTTTCATACAACAACTTAATTTTTGACCGATCGTTCCTATGGCAGCTATATGATATAGAGGTCCGATCTTAATAGGATTTTGCATGCATTTATATGTAGAGCATAGTAAAACTAATAAATGCCGAGTTTGGTCAAGATATCTTGATAAACAAAATGTTTTTTCATACAACAACTTAATTTTCGAACGATCGTTCCTATGGCAGTTATATGATATAGTGGTCCGATCTTAATAGAATTTTGCCTTTATATGAGGAGTATAGTAAAACTAATAAATGCCGAGTTTGGTCAAGATATCTTAATTTCGGTCAAGATCTTAATAGGATTTTCTCTATATATGAGGAATATAGTAAAACTAATAATTGCCGAGTTTGGTCAAGATATCTTGAAAAACAAAATGTTTTTTCATACAACAAATTTATTTTCGACCGATCGATTCTATGCCTTCAAATGAAATATAGTGGTCCGATCTTAATAGGAGTATAGTAAAACTAATAAATTGCGAGTTTGGTCAAGATATCTTGATAAACAAAATGTTTTTTCATACAACAACTTAATTTTCGACCGATCGTTCCTATGGCACTTATATGATATAGTGGTCCGATCTTAATAGGATTTTGCTTATATATGAGGAGTAAAGTAATTAGTTTTATTTATTAGAAATGTCGAGTTTGGTCAAGATATCTTGATAAACAAAATCTATTTTCATACAAAAACTTAATTTTCGACCGGTCGTTCCTATGGCAGCTATATGATATAGTGGTCCGATCTTAATAGGATTTTGCCTATATATGAGGAGTGAAGTAAAACTAATAAATGCCGTGTTTGGTCAAAATATCTTGATTTCGATCAAGATATCTTGAAAAGCAAAATGTTTTTTCATACATGAATCTACTTTTCACCTGATCGTTCCTATGGCAGCTGTATGATATTTTTGCCAATATATGAAGAGGGCTGCAGGGCTTCCAGATGAACTTTGCTAATTTACGTATCGTTGGGGGAATGTTTCTGCTCTGTACAAATTTTTGGGAGGTTTCAAGAAAACACGTTTGTTCGCTTGCAGGTTATTTTTTCTTCTGTCTTTTCAGAGTACATTATTAGTGTATTAGTATTAGTGTAAGTGAGGTGAATTTCGTGTTCCCTGCACTGGTTCCGGAGTTACATGGCGGTTGGATGGCGACTGCCGGATACACTTCTTGTGTGAACACACTTCTTGTGTGAACATGCCGCCCGCTTTGCAGTATTGCAAAAAGAAAAAGGGACAGGGAAGTGGCTCTGTTCCTACTGGTGAGCGCAGGAGCCGGACAGTATCCACCCGAAGACCGTGTTTTGGGCCAGTGGTGCGCCGCCATGGCTCGGCAGGACGCCTTGGAGAATTAAATCAGGATAGATGTCCGAGCCCAAAACCAGATTGGAGATTTCCGGCTGGAACCAGCGATCATCTGCCAATCGAACGTTGTTGAAAGGCTCTTTCAGTTTCTCGCTGACGAGCTTCGTTGGAGTTCGATACCGGAGATTTGGCATCACCTGCAGGATGACCTCTCGCTGGAAGCTAGAGGTCCTGGAACTGATAATGGCCGAGCAAGCGTTGTCTTTACCGACGCGGGTGACGGATAGCCCGGAGGCCTTTGCCAAGGATGCGTCGATAAGACTTATCGGACAGCACGTGTCTAAAAGTGCCCGAGTGTCGCGGGTCGCCCTGCCGTTTCCAAGTCGGATGAGCGCTCTCGGGAGCACGGTTGTCCTTTTGTGTTCCATTAAAGTAGACAAGGAGATGGAACCAGCGGATGAAGGCGGCACGGAGCGTCGCTCTTGGGCCTTGGTGCTGCGCATTTTTTGGGATCGCTCTGGAGATCGCGATGGCATGCGACGCACTTCTTGGAAATGAAGCAAGGTGTGATGGTCGCCCGGGCACTTGCGGCACTTGTCCTTGCGGCGACAGGACTCCCCGGAATGTTGGTGAGCCAGGCAGTTTGGGCAGTATTTGTTGACCAGAACTGCTCGGAGTCTCTTCTCTGGAGACAGCCGCATGAACCTCTGGCACGCAGCGCATGGACTCCTCGGCATTCTCGGTATCGGAACGATTCCGTTGCCGGTCGGCTCTTGGATCGGTCTTGTTGTTGGCGTGGAGACATCGTGCTGTTACGTGAAGAAGGTTGAAAAAATACATAATAGACATTACTGATGCGGCTTTATACGGATGGTCTGCAGACCAATGGATCTAGGATTCTAGTCTTTACTGGAGATTCTACTGGATGGAGAAAGGAGACTAGATTCTATCGGGAGCAGGATCAGCTTAGAGATAGGTCTCTTGGAGACACCTCGGGCTGTTAACACGTCGACCACTCGGAGTCTTTGGTCGTTGCCAGGATAGGTCGTTTGGATACGACCAAGACGCCAGTCATTAACTGGAAGATTATCTTCTTTAATAATGACTAGATCGTCCCGTTGTAAGTCTCGTGCTGGAGTTGCCATTTGTTTCTTTTGTGTAACTCTAAAAGATACTCATGTTTCCAACGGAGACAGAACTGTTGTTGCAAAGCCTTCAAGCGGTGCCAGCGGTTGATGATGGACGCGGCTTTTTCATTGATCTCTGGCTCTGTTGCGGAAAGTAGAGGACCCCCGACTAGAAAATGACCGGGAGTCAGAGCTAGGAGATCAGTAGGATCTTCCGACATTGGAGATATCGGTCTTGAATTCAGGCATGCTTCAACTTTGGATAGGAGCGTGGAAAGCTCTTCGAAGGTGTATTTGGAGGTCGATGTAGACTTATAAAATAGATTTTTGAAACTCTTTACACCTGCCTCCCACAGGCCACCCATATGCGGTGCACTAGGAGGGTTGAAGTGCCAGGACAGTTTCTGGAGACTGTAAGTGGCCTGGGGTTGAGTCTTAAGCGCTTTTACAAAATCGCGCGAGAGGACTTTGGCCGCTCCGACGAAGGTATTGCCGTTGTCGGAATGCATTTGCATCAGAGAGAGTTCTCAGTTGAGAGTGATTGACGTGTTTTACTTGTGCTCCAAGATTTTTATATATTTTTGCGCTTTTATCCTGCTTTTAATTTCAAAATTTTGCATTTTTCGGTGCTTTATTTAAAATGCTATAATAAACTGTGCAAAGTGTTATCTGTTGTGCAGCGTAAGTCAGTTAATTATTACATTTTATAAAACGCGGCATCAGTTCCGTGTTGTTGTTATTGCCTGTTTTGATTCTTTTGCTTTGGTGCTCCCCTGTGCATACACTTGTTTGTGCGTGTGTTCGCTGCATACTTTCTGCTTGTGCATCGCGCTCTCGCAAACTTTTTCTATTGCTTTTTGCTCCAAACAATTTGTTTGTGTATTTACTTGCTCTATCTTGTGCACCGTTTTCGTTTTGCTCTGTGCTCTCGCAATTTGCATACGCATTAAATAATTATGTTGTGCTGTAAGAAACCGTGCACGTTCAAGCAGGCTGATGATTCTGCACTGACGCAATTTGTTAATTGATGGCTGTGTGAGAATATGATGCATGCTAAATGTGCAGGTCTCACTGGGCGTGATTGCGACAAGATCGCTGCTATTGCCAAGAAGGGCTGTGGTGGCTTGCGTTGGTTTTGCCCAGAATGCATCGACAAGCAAATTGATTTCTCTAGAATGTATAATTCTGTGAGAAGTCAATTCTTAAAATTAAATAATGTGGCTAAGCAGCTCTCGAGTAATTTTGACTCGAGTTTCGAGTTGCTTGGCAAATATAAATTTGAGTCCCCAACCAATCGCCGGTTGGAGCCTCAACTTTTGCAATTGCCCTCTACGTCTGTTCAGACACCTACTACTTTCTTCTCCCTTCGTAGCAACTTGGAGGTATCTCCAATGTTGTCTTTATCGCCTTCTCCAAGCGACTGTCCAATTACCCCTGTTTCAACCCCTGTACTAGTCCCAGTAGAGCCCGTACCTGATCCCGTCCCAATTAATCAAACTGCCTCAGCCCCATCAGCTCCTGGCCGCAAAGGTAGACCTGCGCGCAATCTTGCCCAGATTGTTAAAAACAATCATTGTGCCTCGTTAGCTCCCCCAACGCCTGTATTACCTACAGCCCCATCAGCGCCTACTTTAACGGTAGTTGCCCCTCGTAGGCAAGTCTTTGTGTCTCGACTTTCGTCGGACACCACTTCTGAGTCATTGGCAGCCTATATTGCTAGCAAATCTTCTGCTAGCGTGTCAATAACTAAATTTAATTTCTCCACCCCTCGTGAAATATCATCATTCAAAATAAACGTTTCACATGATATGTTCCCAATCATTTGTAATCCCAAATTTTGGCCTCCACACATGATTGTTCACGAGTTCAAGCCTAAAAAGCGTAACCAGCCTGTCACCCTTCCAGTCCCTTCAATACAGGGTACCATTTCTGCCCCAAAAAACTAGCTTCATCTTCTGACCAAATCTTTATTCATTATCAGAATGTTAGAGGTCTTATTTCAAAACTTAAAAATCTATTCATGGCCAGCACTTCCTTCAATTCGGATATAATAGCATTTTCAGAAACATGGTTGAACTCAACCATATCTGATTTTGAGATTTTATCAAATAACTTTAGTTTGTATCGAAATGATCGGCCGACTCGAGGTGGTGGGGTGTTAATTGCCGTTAAAGCCACTCTCCAGTCTGAACTTTTCTGTTTTAGTACGCCTACTGACGCTGAGATTGTCTCAGTTAAGGTGTCTTTTCCTACACGGAATGTCTATGTAACATGCTCTTATGTCCCACCTTCTTCTGATATTCAAGTTTATATGAAACATATTACTTGTATTAAAGAAGTTTCTTCACACGTGCGTGATAGTGACCTATTTATGGTGTTGGGTGATTTTAATTTGCCCACATCTCTTGGTCATTATTTACTGCCAAAAATTATCTAGTGCCCTCAGCACAGCACGATTTTATAGACTACATGCTTGATCTTTCGTTGTTTCAAATCAATTCAATTTCTAATCATTTGACTAGAACACTTGACCTTGTATTTGTTAACGACTACCTTATTTCTAATGTGTCTAGGTCCCCTCCTTTATCTCTTCCTGAGGATGTCTATCATCCAACTTTAGAGATTGCAATGCTAAATTGTAATCCTTTCATTTCGTGTTCATCAGCCAATAAGCCCCGCTATTGCTTTCGCAAAGGAAATTATTCTTTGCTGAATCAGCTTATTTATTCAACCGATTGATCTTTCTTATATGACTCAGTTGATATGAATACAGCAATTAATTTTTTTAACATCACCCTAATCTCCCTCTTAGATGTGTGTATTCCTAAGTCAATTCCTTCGACTACTTTTTCAAAACCACCCTGGTTTACTACCAGATTATCAAAAATGTAAAATCCAAATATTTTAAAAAGTTTAAAAAGTCTGGTTCGTGTACAGACTTGGCTAAATATTCCATAGCCAAGTCGAACTTCTTTCTTCTTAATTCTCAATGCTATGAGAATTATCTAACACGTTGTAAAAGGCAATTTGCCCGAAATCCGAGACAGTTTTATAATTTTGTAAACTTGAAGCGTAAATCTTCAAGTTTGCCATCTTCTTTTTTTCTTGGCTTGGATAAAGCTAGCAATGACACTGATTCTGCTAACCTCCTTGCTAATTTTTTCCAATCAACTTACTCTTCAGTCTGTCCTAATACTAATGCTTACCCTTATACTATTTCTTCCGCAAGTTATATACCTCCTCTAATTATTTCACACTCCTCTCTCCTATTAGCTATAAACTCTTTAAAGTCTTCTTACTCTCCTGGGCCGGACAATATTCCTAGTTGTCTACTCGAGGAGTGTAGTTCTTCCCTTCTTTATCCATTGCTAAAGCTTTTTAATCTATCCCTTGAAACTTCTGTCTTTCCATCTCTTTGGAAAGAATCTTATATCATTCCTCTTCACAAGAAAGGTGGGAAGTCTGATATACGAAATTACAGGGGCATTGCAAAACTGTCCGCTATTCCTAAATTATTTGAAAAAATAATCACTTCGAATTTGCAGCATTTCTGCAAATCAGTTGTTTCCCCTGTTCAACATGGATTCGTAAAGAATCGGTCAACTACGACCAATCTGCTTGAGTTTACTTCCTTGGTAAACGATGCTTTCCTTTCGAAAATGCAAACTGATGTCATTTACACTGACTTCAGTAAAGCGTTTGACTCTGTGCATCATGACATTTTACTTTTTAAACTTGACCGAATAGGTTTCCCCCTGTCTCTTCTGCTTTGGATTAATTCTTATTTAAAAGGTAGGACCCAAAGAGTAATGCTGAGGCTGACTACCTCTAAACGGGTTCACGTTACTTCTGGTGTTTCTCAAGGTAGTCATCTTGGACCTTTACTCTTTACTCTTTTTATAAATGATCTCCCCTCTGTTATATCACATGCCCGTGTGTATGCGGACGATGTCAAACTTTTTCTATCATACACTAATCCCCTACATCATTCTCGTCTACAAGACGATTTGAACGCTATGCAACTATGGTGTTCGGCCAATCAATTGCATCTAAACTGTTCAAAGTGTATGTTTGTGACTTTTAATCGTACTACACCTTATCTTGTCAGTTATACAATCGACAATATCCCTTTGCAACGTATACTAACAGTTAAGGATCTAGGCGTAATTTTTGATTCTAAACTCTGTTTCAATCTTCACATAGATACCATCGTTAATGAGGCAAAAGGTGTACTTGGATTCATTAAACGATGGTCTAAAGAGTTTAACGATCCTTTTATAACAAAACTTCTGTACATCTCTCTTGTTCGCCCTATCCTTGAATACTGCTCTTGCATCTGGTGTCCACAGTATAACAACAGCCAGGATCGTATTGAATCTGTTCAGAAGCAATTTCTGCTTTTTGCCTTACGAGGTTTAAATTGGGACCCTAATCTTCGGTTGCCGTCCTACTCCAGCAGACTGCTTCTTCTCAACCTTCCGTCGTTAACCAACCGTAGGACAATTCTCGGTGTTGTCCTTCTACATAATTGATTATTGGCGACATAGATTCTCCTTTTCTGCTAGGGCGTCTTCAATTCTCTGTTCCGGCTAGACCAACCAGAAATTATCGCCCCTTTTTACTACCTACGTGCACAACAGACAACGCTATGCACAATCCTTTTCGCGTGCTATGTAAAAATTATAATAGTTTGCATCACGTTTTCTCTACCGAACTGTCTCTACCCCTAATAAAATCGTTGCTTTCAGGATACCTTCGGGAAGTCGCTGACCATTCCCAGCTATGAGCAGGGGCATAGCTTGCCGGACAGGCTGAAAAATTTTCCCCCACCGGGTCGGTGATTTCCCATTACTTTTCTCTCTGTCCTATCTACTTAACACTCTTTATCCAACTTACATTGCTTTACTTTATTAACAATCTTCTTACTTTCATTTTTCCTATTTATTGTATTTTCTTTATTAATATAGCAAATTAAGATTATTTTAATGTTACTTGTGAACACTTTTTTCCTACTTACAACCTTCTGCTTAGATGTAGGCTCTAATAGCGTCACTGACAAAATTAGCTGTGAAAAGGGGCACAGCTGGCCGGACTGGAAAATAAAACACCTCCATCGTTCGGTGATGCTATTTAGAAAATTGTATCCTTTAACTAGGCTTTTAGCATAAAATTCTATTGTATAATCTATTGAATAATGAGGAAGACACTCGTTTTGTCGACCATTAATAAATAAATAAATAAATAAATAAAATTTGACTTGGGCACCCTCGTCGTGCCACAAATCTCGTAAATGCCGCTAGGAATTTTTCTGTGGTCAGGTCAGATGTAGCTTCTAGGTGGATGGCTTTGGTGCTGAAGCACACAAAGACGCACACGTAGCCTTTTGTAATAAGACAGGCTCGACCTGTGTAATTTTTCACATCGAAGGGGCCTGCAAAATCGACTCCTGTGTGAGTGAACGGCCGAGAGAATGTGACTCTCTCCACAGGCAAGTCGCCCATGAGCTGCGTTTGTAATTTCTTTTTTCGAATGACGCAGATTTTGCAGGAATGGATTGTGGATTTGACCAACACCTTCAGCTTTGGAATCCAGTACTGTGATCGTATTAAACGCATCATGAGCTGGTTGCCTCCATGCAAGGATATAAGATGGGTGAAAGCGGTCAGAAGACGCGAATATGCACATGTGTATGGCAGTATGATTGGATGCCGCTCATCGTAGCCGAGTTATTCGGCCGCTCTTACACGACCACATGCTCGAATAATTCCCTTACCATCTAGAAAGGGGTTCAAATTAAGGAGTTTGCTGGAAGTGAGCTGTTTCTTCGTGCACAAGCAAGTGTACTCTGACGAGTATGCTTGTCTCTGGGTCAGGAGAATGAGTCTTTCTTGTGCATAAGAAATCTCGTTGCTGTCAATTTCAATAGTTGACGGGAGCGACAATCGTTTGCAACGCTTAAAGAAGCGATAGATGTATGCTAACACTCGCAGGGCTCGATCGAACTTGGAGAAGCGCTCGAGGAAAGAAAATGAGGGAGCCGTGTTTGCGAGGTTTACTTTAATCGTAAGTTGCTCTATTGTCGTATCTGGGAGGGGATCTGAAGGAATGAGCCATTGGTTCTGAGGTAGGCGTAACCATTCCGGCCCACCACAGCTCATTGTTGACTAACACTTGTGGTGGGGCACCTCTGCTCGCTAGGTCCGCTGGATTGTACTCGGATCGTACATGGGACCATTTATTGGAGTCGGTGGCCTGAGTAATTTTTGCGACTCTGTTTGCTACAAAGGTAGTCCAGGCGCATGGTGGCTTACGAAGCCAAGCTAGCACAATTGTGGAATCAGTCCAATAGAACCAGTCGCCGCAGCGGAAGGTAGCTGGGGACTGAGTGCAGCGGATAACTCGGACAGAAGTGCTGCTCCGCACAGCTCTAGTCGTGGCAAGGATACCGTCTTGACCGGAGCGACCCTCGTCTTCGCTGTTAGGAGATGTACTGAGATGCGATTTTGTATCTCAGTGCGCACGTAAATGGCGGCCCCATATGCACGCTGCGAAGCGTCACAAAACCCGTGGTATTGAATAGTCCCCTGTGGGCGGAATTCGACCCATCTAGGGATGCGAATCGCACTAAGGCCCGGATACTCTTGCAGAAATAAATTCCACTTACTGAGAAGACTCTCAGATAGCGGATCGTCCCAGCCCAGTTCTTGGAGATCTCCTGCATGAATATTTTTGCCTGAATAATGACTGGACCCAGCCAACCTGCTGGATCGAACAGTTTGGCAATCTGTGAAAGGACTTCCCGTTTGGAGACGGACTGTTTGGTTGTTAGCTCGGATGGAGCGAAAAAGAACTCATCGGTGTCAGCTTTCCATCTGATCCCGAGAGTATTTGCCGAACAGGCTTCTTCGATCTCTAAGAAGTCGGCGTGAAGCAAGTGGTCCTTGGGAATCGCTTTAACAAGTCCTTTTCATTGGATGTCCATTTTCGCAAGGGGAACCCGGCAGATTCAAGGGCTTTGCGGAGTTCTGCAATTGCTTGATCTGCCGTTGGTTTAGAATGGGCTCCCGCTAGTACATCGTCGACATACATATTGTTTGCGATAATGTGACTTGCTAAGGGATAGAGCGAACGAACGTCATCAGATAACTGATGTAGTACCCGGATGGCCAAAAAGGGGGCACAGTTAACTCCAAACGTGACTGTGCTGAGTTCGAAGTCACGAAGTTCGTTGTCCTTTGTTCGGAACAGAATTCTCGGATAGGGCGTGTGTTTGGGATGCACAAGTATCTGCCGATACATTTTCGTGATATCGGCGTTGAAGACATATCGGAAGAAGCGTTATCTTAGAATTTGAATGGTTAAGTCGGATTGCAGAACGGGCCCTGCATGTAGCACATCGTTCAGACTTTTACCATTCGATGACGGGTGGGAGGCGTTAAATACAACGCGGAGCTTGGTCGTGGTGCTGTCAGGCTTGTGAACAGCATGGTGTGGTAGATAAAAGTTATCCGAACCATTGCTTGGAGGGACTTGTCGCATGTGACCTTAGTCCAGATATTCCTGGATCACCGCATCGTACTGCTCCTTAAGGCGGGCATTTTTTGCCAGACGATTCTCATTTCGTAGAAATTGAGCTAGTGCGGTGGACCTTGAATGGCCTAACTGGATGTGATCGGAATTCTTGAATGGTAGTGTGACCAAGTATCTGCCGTTTTTATCCCTTTTAGTGGTTTTCTGGAGAGTGCGCTCACAAAACAGGTCGGATTCCTTTTCCAGCTTTACTGGAATATCCTCCACCTCCCAAAATTTTGTGAGCAGTTTATCCAAGCTCGCATTTGGATTCAGCGAGACTTGAGTCGAAAAGGATGCGACAGATTTGGCACTGGTCTTAGAAACGGGGCCTGTAAGGATCCAGCCGAAAATCGTTTCTTGACCAAGGAGAGGTCCAGAGAGTGTTGGGATAGGAATTACCTAACAATATGGATGGGAGGATACCGGCGCCGAGAAGCACGTCTACCTGTGAGCTTCGGTTTGGGGGATGGTGTAGGAGGGCAAATTGCCTGCTAGCTTTGGAAGAACATAAGCCGAGGTTTCAATATGAACCCTGGGCTTTATCGGAGAGCCAATATTAAAATGGCAAAGCTCTTGGGCCTTGGTGCTGCGCATTTTTTGGGATCGCTCTGGAGATCGCGATGGCATGCGACGCGCTTCTTGGAAATGAAGCAAGGTGTGATGGTCGCCCTGGCACTTGCGGCACTTGTCCTTGCGGCGACAGGACTCCCCGGAATGTTGGTGAGCCAGGCAGTTTGGGCAGTATTTGTTGACCAGAACTGCTCGGAGTCTCTTCTCTGGAGACAGCCGCATGAACCGCTGGCACTTTCGCAGCGCGTGGACTCCTCGGCATTCTCGGTAACGGAACGATTCCGTTGCCGGTCGGCTCTTGGATCGGCCTTGTTGTTGGCGTGGAGACATCGTGCTGTTACGTGTAGAAGGTTGAAAAAATACATAATAGACATTACTGATGCGGCTTTATACGGATGGTCTGCAGACCAATGGATCTAGGATTCTAGTCTTTACTGGAGATTCTACTGGATGGAGAAAGGAGACTAGATTCTATGGGGAGCAGGATCAGCTTAGAGATAGGTCTCTTGGAGAAACTTCGGGCTGTTAACACGTCGACCACTCGGAGTCTTTGGTCGTTGCCAGGATAGGTCGTTTGGATTCGACCAAGACGCCAGTCATTAACTGGAAGATTATCTTCTTTAATAATGACTAGATCGTCCCGTTGTAAGTCTCGCGTTGGAGTTGCCATTTGTTTCTTTTGTGTAACTCTAAAAGATACGATACTCATGTTTCCAACGGAGACAGAACTGTTGTTGCAAAGCCTTCAAGCGCTGCCAGCGGTTGATGATGGACGCGGCGTTTTCCTTGATCTCTGGCTCCGTTGCGGAAAGTAGAGGACCCCCGACTAGAAAATGACCGGGAGTCAGAGCTAGGAGATCAGTAGGATCTTCCGACATTGGAGATATCGGTCTTGAATTCAGGCATGCTTCAACTTTGGATAGGAGCGTGGAAAGCTCTTCGAAGGTGTATTTGGAGGTCGATGTAGACTTATAAAATAGATTTTTGAAACTCTTTACACCTGCCTCCCACAGGCCACCCATATGCGGTGCACTAGGAGGGTTGAAGTGCCAGGACAGTTTCTGGAGACTGTAAGTGGCCTGGAGTTGAGTCTTAAGCGCTTCTACAAAATCGCGCGAGAGGACTTTGGCCGTTGTCGGAATGCATTTGACTTGGGCACCCTCGTCGTGCCACAAATCTCGCAAATGCCGCTAGGAATTTTTCTGTGGTCAGGTCAGATGTAGCTTCTAGGTGGATGGCTTTGGTGCTGAAGCACACAAAGACGCACACGTAGCCTTTTGTAGTAAGACAGGCTCGACCTGTGTAATATTTCACATCGAAGGGGCCTGCAAAATCGACTCCTGTGTGAGTGAACGGCCGAGAGAATGTGACTCTCTCCACAGGCAAGTCGCCCATGAGCTGCGTTTGCAATTTCTTTTTTCGAATGACGCAGATTTTGCAGGAATGGATTGTGGATTTGACCAACACCTCCAGCTTTGGAATCCAGTACTGTGATCGTATTAAACGCATCATGAGCTGGTTGCCTCCATGCAAGGATATAAGATGGGTGAAAGCGGTCAGAAGACGCGAATATGCACATGTGTATGGCAGTATAATTGGATGCCGCTCATCGTAGCCGAGTGATTCGGCCGCTCTTACACGACCACATGCTCGAATAATTCCCTTACCATCTAGAAAGGGGTTCAAATTAAGGAGTTTGCTGGAAGTGAGCTGTTTCTTCGTGCTCAAGCAAGTGTACTCTGACGAGTATGCTTGTCTCTGGGTCAGGAGAATGAGTCTTTCTTGTGCATAAGAAATCTCGTTGCTGTCAATTTCAATAGTTGACGGGAGCGACAATCGTTTGCAACGCTTAAAGAAGCGATAGATGTATGCTAACACTCGCAGGGCTCGATCGAACTTGGAGAAGCGCTCGAGGAAAGAAAATGAGGGAGCCGTGTTTGCGAGGTTTACTTTAATCGTAAGTTGCTCTATTGTCGTATCTGGGAGGGGATCTGAAGGAATGAGCCATTGGTTCTGAGGTAGGCGTAACCATTCCGGCCCACCACAGCTCATTGTTGACTAACACTTGTGGTGGGGCACCTCTGCTCGCTAGGTCCGCTGGATTATACTCGGATCGTACATGGGACCATTTATTGGAGTCGGTGGCCTGAGTAATTTTTGCGACTCTGTTTGCTACAAAGGTAGTCCAGGCGCATGGTGGCTTATGAAGCCAAGCTAGCACAATTGTGGAATCAGTCCAATAGAACCAGTCGCCGCAGCGGAAGGTAGCTGGGGACTGAGTGCAGCGGATAACTCGGACAGAAGTGCTGCTCCGCACAGCTCTAGTCGTGGCAAGGATACCGTCTTGACCGGAGCGACCCTCGTCTTCGCTGTTAGGAGATGTACTGAGATGCGATTTTGTATCTCAGTGCGCACGTAAATGGCGGCCCCATATGCACGCTGCGAAGCGTCACAAAACCCGTGGTATTGAATAGTCCCCTGTGGGCGGAATTCGACCCATCTAGGGATGCGAATCGCACTAAGGCCCGGATACTCTTGCAGAAATAAATTCCACTTACTGAGAAGACTCTCAGATAGCGGATCGTCCCAGCCCAGTTCTTGGAGATCTCCTGCATGAATATTTTTGCCTGAATAATGACTGGACCCAGCCAACCTGCTGGATCGAACAGTTTGGCAATCTGTGAAAGGACTTCCCGTTTGGAGACGGACTGTTTGGTTGTTAGCTCGGATGGAGCGAAAAAGAACTCATCGGTGTCAGCTTTCCATCTGATCCCGAGAGTATTTGCCGAACAGGCTTCTTCGATCTCTAAGAAGTCGGCGTGAAGCAAGTGGTCCTTGGGAATCGCTTTAACAAGTCCTTTTCATTGGATGTCCATTTTCGCAAGGGGAACCCGGCAGATTCAAGGGCTTTGCGGAGTTCTGCAATTGCTTGATCTGCCGTTGGTTTAGAATGGGCTCCCGCTAGTACATCGTCGACATACATATTGTTTGCGATAATGTGACTTGCTAAGGGATAGAGCGAACGAACGTCATCAGATAACTGATGTAGTACCCGGATGGCCAAAAAGGGGGCACAGTTAACTCCAAACGTGACTGTGCTGAGTTCGAAGTCACGAAGTTCGTTGTCCTTTGTTCGGAACAGAATTCTCGGATAGGGCGTGTGTTTGGGATGCACAAGTATCTGCCGATACATTTTCGTGATATCGGCGTTGAAGACATATCGGAAGAAGCGTTATCTTAGAATTTGAATGGTTAAGTCGGATTGCAGAACGGGCCCTGCATGTAGCACATCGTTCAGACTTTTACCATTCGATGACGGGTGGGAGGCGTTAAATACAACGCGGAGCTTGGTCGTGGTGCTGTCAGGCTTGTGAACAGCATGGTGTGGTAGATAAAAGTTATCCGAACCATTGCTTGGAGGGACTTGTCGCATGTGACCTTAGTCCAGATATTCCTGGATCACCGCATCGTACTGCTCCTTAAGGCGGGCATTTTTTGCCAGACGATTCTCATTTCGTAGAAATTGAGCTAGTGCGGTGGACCTTGAATGGCCTAACTGGATGTGATCGGAATTCTTGAATGGTAGTGTGACCAAGTATCTGCCGTTTTTATCCCTTTTAGTGGTTTTCTGGAGAGTGCGCTCACAAAACAGGTCGGATTCCTTTTCCAGCTTTACTGGAATATCCTCCACCTCCCAAAATTTTGTGAGCAGTTTATCCAAGCTCGCATTTGGATTCAGCGAGACTTGAGTCGAAAAGGATGCGACAGATTTGGCACTGGTCTTAGAAACGGGGCCTGTAAGGATCCAGCCGAAAATCGTTTCTTGACCAAGGAGAGGTCCAGAGAGTGTTGGGATAGGAATTACCTAACAATATGGATGGGAGGATACCGGCGCCGAGAAGCACGTCTACCTGTGAGCTTCGGTTTGGGGGATGGTGTAGGAGGGCAAATTGCCTGCTAGCTTTGGAAGAACATAAGCCGAGGTTTCAATATGAACCCTGGGCTTTATCGGAGAGCCAATATTAAAATGGCAAAGCTCTTGGGCCTTGGTGCTGCGCATTTTTTGGGATCGCTCTGGAGATCGCGATGGCATGCGACGCGCTTCTTGGAAATGAAGCAAGGTGTGATGGTCGCCCTGGCACTTGCGGCACTTGTCCTTGCGGCGACAGGACTCCCCGGAATGTTGGTGAGCCAGGCAGTTTGGGCAGTATTTGTTGACCAGAACTGCTCGGAGTCTCTTCTCTGGAGACAGCCGCATGAACCGCTGGCACTTTCGCAGCGCGTGGACTCCTCGGCATTCTCGGTAACGGAACGATTCCGTTGCCGGTCGGCTCTTGGATCGGCCTTGTTGTTGGCGTGGAGACATCGTGCTGTTACGTGTAGAAGGTTGAAAAAATACATAATAGACATTACTGATGCGGCTTTATACGGATGGTCTGCAGACCAATGGATCTAGGATTCTAGTCTTTACTGGAGATTCTACTGGATGGAGAAAGGAGACTAGATTCTATGGGGAGCAGGATCAGCTTAGAGATAGGTCTCTTGGAGAAACTTCGGGCTGTTAACACGTCGACCACTCGGAGTCTTTGGTCGTTGCCAGGATAGGTCGTTTGGATTCGACCAAGACGCCAGTCATTAACTGGAAGATTATCTTCTTTAATAATGACTAGATCGTCCCGTTGTAAGTCTCGCGTTGGAGTTGCCATTTGTTTCTTTTGTGTAACTCTAAAAGATACGATACTCATGTTTCCAACGGAGACAGAACTGTTGTTGCAAAGCCTTCAAGCGCTGCCAGCGGTTGATGATGGACGCGGCGTTTTCCTTGATCTCTGGCTCCGTTGCGGAAAGTAGAGGACCCCCGACTAGAAAATGACCGGGAGTCAGAGCTAGGAGATCAGTAGGATCTTCCGACATTGGAGATATCGGTCTTGAATTCAGGCATGCTTCAACTTTGGATAGGAGCGTGGAAAGCTCTTCGAAGGTGTATTTGGAGGTCGATGTAGACTTATAAAATAGATTTTTGAAACTCTTTACACCTGCCTCCCACAGGCCACCCATATGCGGTGCACTAGGAGGGTTGAAGTGCCAGGACAGTTTCTGGAGACTGTAAGTGGCCTGGAGTTGAGTCTTAAGCGCTTCTACAAAATCGCGCGAGAGGACTTTGGCCGTTGTCGGAATGCATTTGACTTGGGCACCCTCGTCGTGCCACAAATCTCGCAAATGCCGCTAGGAATTTTTCTGTGGTCAGGTCAGATGTAGCTTCTAGGTGGATGGCTTTGGTGCTGAAGCACACAAAGACGCACACGTAGCCTTTTGTAGTAAGACAGGCTCGACCTGTGTAATATTTCACATCGAAGGGGCCTGCAAAATCGACTCCTGTGTGAGTGAACGGCCGAGAGAATGTGACTCTCTCCACAGGCAAGTCGCCCATGAGCTGCGTTTGCAATTTCTTTTTTCGAATGACGCAGATTTTGCAGGAATGGATTGTGGATTTGACCAACACCTCCAGCTTTGGAATCCAGTACTGTGATCGTATTAAACGCATCATGAGCTGGTTGCCTCCATGCAAGGATATAAGATGGGTGAAAGCGGTCAGAAGACGCGAATATGCACATGTGTATGGCAGTATGATTGGATGCCGCTCATCGTAGCCGAGTGATTCGGCCGCTCTTACACGACCACATGCTCGAATAATTCCCTTACCATCTAGAAAGGGGTTCAAATTAAGGAGTTTGCTGGAAGTGAGCTGTTTCTTCGTGCTCAAGCAAGTGTACTCTGACGAGTATGCTTGTCTCTGGGTCAGGAGAATGAGTCTTTCTTGTGCATAAGAAATCTCGTTGCTGTCAATTTCAATAGTTGACGGGAGCGACAATCGTTTGCAACGCTTAAAGAAGCGATAGATGTATGCTAACACTCGCAGGGCTCGATCGAACTTGGAGAAGCGCTCGAGGAAAGAAAATGAGGGAGCCGTGTTTGCGAGGTTTACTTTAATCGTAAGTTGCTCTATTGTCGTATCTGGGAGGGGATCTGAAGGAATGAGCCATTGGTTCTGAGGTAGGCGTAACCATTCTGGCCCGTGCCACCACAGCTCATTGTTGACTAAAACTTGTGGTGGGGCACCTCTTGCCATTTGGAGTCGGTGGCCTGAGTAATTTTTGCGACTCTGTTTGCTACAAAGGTTGTCCAGGCGCATGGTGGCTTATGAAGCCAAGCTAGCACAATTGTGGAATCTGTCCAATAGAACCAGTCGCCGCCAGCGGAAGGTAGCTGGGGACTGAGTGCAGCGGATAACTCGGACAGAAGTGCTGCTCCGCACAGCTCTAGTCGTGGCAAGGATACCGTCTTGACCGGAGCGACCCTCGTTTTCGCTGTTAGGAGATGTACTGAGATGCGATCTTGTATCTCAGTGCGCACGTAAATGGCGGCCCCATATGCACGCTGCGAAGCGTCACAAAACCCGTGGTATTGAATAGTCCCCTGTGGGCGGAATTCGACCCATCTAGGGATGCGAATCGCACTAAGGCCCGGATACTCTTGCAGAAATAAATTCCACTTACTGAGAAGACTCTCAGGTAGCGGATCGTCCCAGCCCAGTTCTTGGAGCCAGATCTCCTGCATGAATATTTTTGCCTGAATAATGACTGGACCCAGCCAACCTGCTGGATCGAACAGTTTGGCAATCTGTGAAAGGACTTCACGTTTGGAGACGGACTGTTTTGTTGTTAGCTCGGATGGAGCGAAAAAGAACTCATCGGTGTCAGCTTTCTATCTGATCCCGAGAGTCTTTGCCGAACAGGCTTCTTCGATCTCTAAGAAGTCAGCGCGAAGCAAGTGGTCCTTGGGAATCGCTCTTAGCAAGTCCTTTTCATTGGATGTCCATTTTAGCAAGGGGAACCCGGCAGATTCAAGGGCTTTGCGGAGTTCTGCAATTGCTTGATCTGCCGTTGATTTGGAATTGGCGTTAAATACAACGCGGAGCTTGGTCGTGGTGCTGTCAGGCTTGTGAACAGCATGGTGTGGTAGATAAAAGTTATCCGAACCATTGCTTGGAGGGACTTGTCGCATGTGACCTTAGTCCAGATATTCCTGGATCACCGCATCGTACTGCTCCTTAAGGCGGGCATTTTTTGCCAGACGATTCTCATTTCGTAGAAATTGAGCTAGTGCGATGGACCTTGAATGGCCTAACTGGATGTGATCGGAATTCTTGAATGGTAGTGTGACCAAGTATCTGCCGTTTTTATCCCTTTTAGTGGTTTTTTGGAAAGTGCGCTTACAAAACAGGTCGGATTCCTTTTCCAGATTTACTGGAATATACTCCACCTCCCAAAATTTTGTGAGCAGTTTATCCAAGCTCGCATTTGGATTCAGCGAGACTTGAGTCGAAAAGGATGCGACAGATTTGGCACTGGTCTTAGAAACGGGGCCTGTAAGGATCCAGCCGAAAATCGTTTCTTGACCAAGGAGAGTGCCACATATGTTGGGATAGGAGCCACCTAACAATATGGATGGGAGGATATCGGCGCCGAGAAGCAAGCCTATCTGTGAGCTTCTATAGAAAGAGGGATCGGCCAAGTGTAATTTTGGAAGTTCTTCCAAAGCGGTTTGGGGGATGGTGTAGGAGGGCAAATTGCCTGCTAGCTTTGGAAGAACATAAGCCGAGGTTTCAATATGAACCCTGGGCTTTATCGGAGAGCCAATTTTAAAATGGCAAAGCTCTTGGGCCTTGGTGCTGTGCATTTTTTGGGATCGCTCTGGAGATCGCGATGGCATGCGACGCGCTTCTTGGAAATGAAGCAAGGTGTGATGGTCGCCCTGGCACTTGCGGCACTTGTCCTTGCGGCGACAGGACTCCCCGGAATGTTGGTGAGCCAAGCAGTTTGGGCAGTATTTGTTGACCAGAACTGCTCGGAGTCTCTTCTCTGGAGACAGCCGCATGAACCGCTGGCACTTTCGCAGCGCGTGGACTCCTCGGCATTCTCGGTATCGGAACGATTCCGTTGCCGGTCGGCTCTTGGATCGGCCCTGTTGTTGGCGTGGAGACATCATGCTGTTACGTGAAGAAGGTTGAAAAAATACATAATAGACATTCTGATGCGGCTTTATACGGATGGTCTGCAGACCAATGGATCTAGGATTCTAGTCTTTACTGGAGATTCTACTGGATGGAGAAAGAGACTAGATTCTATGGGGAGCAGGATCAGCTTAGAGATAGGTCTCTTGGAGAAACTTCGGGCTGTTAACACGTCGACCACTCGGAGTCTTTGGTCGTTGCCAGGATAGGTCGTTTGGATTCGACCAAGACGCCAGTCATTAACTGGAAGATTATCTTCTTTAATAATGACTAGATCGTCCCGTTGTAAGTCTCGCGTTGGACTTGCCATTTGTTTCTTTTGTGTAACTCTAAAAGATACGATACTCATGTTTCCAACGGAGACAGAACTGTTGTTGCAAAGCCTTCAAGCGCTGCCAGCGGTTGATGATGGACGCGGCGTTTTCCTTGATCTCTGGCTCCGTTGCGGAAAGTAGAGGACCCCCGACTAGAAAATGACCGGGAGTCAGAGCTAGGAGATCAGTAGGATCTTCCGACATTGGAGATATCGGTCTTGAATTCAGGCATGCTTCAACTTTGGATAGGAGCGTGGAAAGCTCTTCGAAGGTGTATTTGGAGGTCGATGTAGACTTATAAAATAGATTTTTGAAACTCTTTACACCTGCCTCCCACAGGCCACCCATATGCGGTGCACTAGGAGGGTTGAAGTGCCAGGACAGTTTCTGGAGACTGTAAGTGGCCTGGAGTTGAGTCTTAAGCGCTTCTACAAAATCGCGCGAGAGGACTTTGGCCGTTGTCGGAATGCATTTGACTTGGGCACCCTCGTCGTGCCACAAATCTCGCAAATGCCACTAGGAATTTTTCTGTGGTCAGGTCAGATGTAGCTTCTAGGTGGATGGCTTTGGTGCTGAAGCACACAAAGACGCACACGTAGCCTTTTGTAATAAGACAGGCTCGACCTGTTTAATATTTCACATCGAAGGGGCCTGCAAAATCGACTCCTGTGTGAGTGAACGGCCGAGAGAATGTGACTCTCTCCACAGGCAAGTCGCCCATGAGCTGCGTTTGCAATTTCTTTTTTCGAATGACGCAGATTTTGCAGGAATGGATTGTGGATTTGACCAACACCTTCAGCTTTGGAATCCAGTACTGTGATCGTATTAAACGCATCATGAGCTGGTTGCCTCCATGCAAGGATATAAGATGGGTGAAAGCGGTCAGAAGACGCGAATATGCACATGTGTATGGCAGTATGATTGGATGCCGCTCATCGTAGCCGAGTGATTCGGCCGCTCTTACACGACCACATGCTCGAATAATTCCCTTACCATCTAGAAAGGGGTTCAAATTAAGGAGTTTGCTGGAAGTGAGCTGTTTCTTCGTGCTCAAGCAAGTGTACTCTGACGAGTATGCTTGTCTCTGGGTCAGGAGAATGAGTCTTTCTTGTGCATAAGAAATCTCGTTGCTGTCAATTTCAATAGTTGACGGGAGCGACAATCGTTTGCAACGCTTAAAGAAGCGATAGATGTATGCTAACACTCGCAGGGCTCGATCGAACTTGGAGAAGCGCTCGAGGAAAGAAAATGAGGGAGCCGTGTTTGCGAGGTTTACTTTAATCGTACGTTGCTCTATTGTCGTATCTGGGAGGGGATCTGAAGGAATGAGCCATTGGTTCTGAGGTAGGCGTAACCATTCTGGCCCGTGCCACCACAGCTCATTGTTGACTAACACTTGTGGTGGGGCACCTCTGCTCGCTAGGTCCGCTGGATTGTACTCGGATCGTACATGGGACCATTTATTGGAGTCGGTGGCCTGAGTAATTTTTGCGACTCTGTTTGCTACAAAGGTTGTCCAGGCACATGGTGGCTTATGAAGCCAAGCTAGCACAATTGTGGAATCTGTCCAATAGAACCAGTCGCCGCCAGCGGAAGGTAGCTGGGGACTGAGTGCAGCGGATAACTCGGACAGAAGTGCTGCTCCGCACAGCTCTAGTCGTGGCAAGGATACCGTCTTGACCGGAGCGACCCTCGTTTTCGCTGTTAGGAGATGTACTGAGATGCGATCTTGTATCTCAGTGCGCACGTAAATGGCGGCCCCATATGCACGCTGCGAAGCGTCACAAAACCCGTGGTATTGAATAGTCCCCTGTGGGCGGAATTCGACCCATCTAGGGATGCGAATCGCACTAAGGCCCGGATACTCTTGCAGAAATAAATTCCACTTACTGAGAAGACTCTCAGGTAGCGGATCGTCCCAGCCCAGTTCTTGGAGCCAGATCTCCTGCATGAATATTTTTGCCTGAATAATGACTGGACCCAGCCAACCTGCTGGATCGAACAGTTTGACAATCTGTGAAAGGACTTCACGTTTGGAGACGGACTGTTTTGTTGTTAGCTCGGATGGAGCGAAAAAGAACTCATCGGTGTCAGCTTTCCATCTGATCCCGAGAGTCTCTGCCGAACAGGCTTCTTCGATCTCTAAGAAGTCAGCGCGAAGCAAGTGGTCCTTGGGAATCGCTCTTAGCAAGTCCTTTTCATTGGATGTCCATTTTAGCAAGGGGAACCCGGCAGATTCAAGGGCTTTGCGGAGTTCTGCAATTGCTTGATCTGCCGTTGATTTGGAATGGGCTCCCGCTAGTACATCGTCGACATACATATTGCTTGCGATAATGTGACTTGCTAAGGGATAGAGCGAACGAACGTCATCAGATAACTGATGTAGTACCCGGATGGCCAAAAAGGGGGCACAGTTAACTCCAAACGTGACTGTGCTGAGTTCGAAGTCACGAAGTTCGTTGTCCTTTGTTCGGAACAGAATTCTCTGATAGGGCGTGTGTTTGGGATGCACAAGTATCTGCCGATACATTTTCGTGATATCGGCGTTGAAGACATATCGGAAGAAGCGTTATCTTAGAATTTGAATGGTTAAGTCGGATTGCAGAACGGGCCCTGCATGTAGCACATCGTTCAAACTTTTACCATTCGATGACGGGTGGGAGGCGTTAAATACAACGCGGAGCTTGGTCGTGGTGCTGTCAGGCTTGTAAACAGCATGGTGTGGTAGATAAAAGTTATCCGAAGGCGGGCATTTTTTGCCAGACGATTCTCATTTCGTAGAAATTGAGCTAGTGCGATGGACCTTGAATGGCCTAACTGGATGTGATCGGAATTCTTGAATGGTAGTGTGACCAAGTATCTGCCGTTTTTATCCCTTTTAGTGGTTTTTTGGAAAGTGCGCTTACAAAACAGGTCGGATTCCTTTTCCAGCTTTACTGGAATATCCTCCACCTCCCAAAATTTTGTGAGCAGTTTAACCAAGCTCGCATTTGGATTCAGCGAGACTTGAGTCGAAAAGGATGCGACAGATTTGGCACTGGTCTTAGAAACGGGGCCTGTAAGGATCCAGCCGAAAATCGTTTCTTGACCAAGGAGAGTGCCACATATGTTGGGATAGGAACCACCTAACAATATGGATGGGAGGATATCGGCGCCGAGAAGCAAGTCTATCTGTGAGCTTCTATAGAAAGAGGGATCGGCCAAGTGTAATTTTGGAAGTTCTTCCAAAGCGGTTTGGGGGATGGTGTAGGAGGGCAAATTGCCTGCTAGCTTTGGAAGAACATAAGCCGAGGTTTCAATATGAACCCTGGGCTTTATCGGAGAGCCAATTTTAAAATGGCAAAGCTCTTGGGCCTTGGTGCTGTGCATTTTTTGGGATCGCTCTGGAGATCGCGATGGCATGCGACGCGCTTCTTGGAAATGAAGCAAGGTGTGATGGTCGCCCTGGCACTTGCGGCACTTGTCCTTGCGGCGACAGGACTCCCCGGAATGTTGGTGAGCCAGGCAGTTTGGGCAGTATTTGTTGACCAGAACTTTTGAAACTCTTTACACCTGCCTCCCACAGGCCACCCATATGCGGTGCACTAGGAGGGTTGAAGTGCCAGGACAGTTTCTGGAGACTGTAAGTGGCCTGGAGTTGAGTCTTAAGCGCTTCTACAAAATCGCGCGAGAGGACTTTGGCCGTTGTCGGAATGCATTTGACTTGGGCACCCTCGTCGTGCCACAAATCTCGCAAATGCCGCTAGGAATTTTTCTGTGGTCAGGTCAGATGTAGCTTCTAGGTGGATGGCTTTGGTGCTGAAGCACACAAAGACGCACACGTAGCCTTTTGTAATAAGACAGGCTCGACCTGTGTAATATTTCACATCGAAGGGGCCTGCAAAATCGACTCCTGTGTGAGTGAACGGCCGAGAGAATGTGACTCTCTCCACAGGCAAGTCGCCCATGAGCTGCGTTTGCAATTTCTTTTTTCGAATGACGCAGATTTTGCAGGAATGGATTGTGGATTTGACCAACACCTTCAGCTTTGGAATCCAGTACTGTGATCGTATTAAACGCATCATGAGCTGGTTGCCTCCATGCAAGGATATAAGATGGGTGAAAGCGGTCAGAAGACGCGAATATGCACATGTGTATGGCAGTATGATTGGATGCCGCTCATCGTAGCCGAGTGATTCGGCCGCTCTTACACGACCACATGCTCGAATAATTCCCTTACCATCTAGAAAGGGGTTCAAATTAAGGAGTTTGCTGGAAGTGAGCTGTTTCTTCGTGCTCAAGCAAGTGTACTCTGACGAGTATGCTTGTCTCTGGGTCAGGAGAATGAGTCTTTCTTGTGCATAAGAAATCTCGTTGCTGTCAATTTCAATAGTTGACGGGAGCGACAATCGTTTGCAACGCTTGCAGAAGCGATAGATGTATGCTAACACTCGCAGGGCTCGATCGAACTTGGAGAAGCGCTCGAGGAAAGAAAATGAGGGAGCCGTGTTTGCGAGGTTTACTTTAATCATACGTTGCTCTATTGTCGTATCTGGGAGGGGATCTGAAGGAATGAGCCATTGGTTCTGAGGTAGGCGTAACCATTCTGGCCCGTGCCACCACAGCTCATTGTTGACTAACACTTGTGGTGGGGCACCTCTGCTCGCTAGGTCCGCTGGATTGTACTCGGATCGTACATGGGACCATTTATTGGAGTCGGTGGCCTGAGTAATTTTTGCGACTCTGTTTGCTACAAAGGTTGTCCAGGCACATGGTGGCTTATGAAGCCAAGCTAGCACAATTGTGGAATCTGTCCAATAGAACCAGTCGCCGCCAGCGGAAGGTAGCTGGGGACTGAGTGCAGCGGATAACTCGGACAGAAGTGCTGCTCCGCACAGCTCTAGTCGTGGCAAGGATACCGTCTTGACCGGAGCGACCCTCGTTTTCGCTGTTAGGAGATGTACTGAGATGCGATCTTGTATCTCAGTGCGCACGTAAATGGCGGCCCCATATGCACGCTGCGAAGCGTCACAAAACCCGTGGTATTGAATAGTCCCCTGTGGGCGGAATTCGACCCATCTAGGGATGCGAATCGCACTAAGGCCCGGATACTCTTGCAGAAATAAATTCCACTTACTGAGAAGACTCTCAGGTAGCGGATCGTCCCAGCCCAGTTCTTGGAGCCAGATCTCCTGCATGAATATTTTTGCCTGAATAATGACTGGACCCAGCCAACCTGCTGGATCGAACAGTTTGGCAATCTGTGAAAAGACTTCACGTTTGGAGACGGACTGTTTTGTTGTTAGCTCGGATGGAGCGAAAAAGAACTCATCGGTGTCAGCTTTCCATCTGATCCCGAGAGTCTTTGCCGAACAGGCTTCTTCGATCTCTAAGAAGTCTTAGCAAGTCCTTTTCATTGGATGTCCATTTTAGCAAGGGGAACCCGGCAGATTCAAGGGCTTTGCGGAGTTCTGCAATTGCTTGATCTGCCGTTGATTTGGAATGGGCTCCCGCTAGTACATCGTCGACATACATATTGCTTGCGATAATGTGACTTGCTAAGGGATAGAGCGAACGAACGTCATCAGATAACTGATCTAGTACCCGGATGGCCAAAAAGGGGGCACAGTTAACTCCAAACGTGACTGTGCTGAGTTCGAAGTCACGAAGTTCTTTGTCCTTTGTTCGGAACAGAATTCTCTGATAGGGCGTGTGTTTGGGATGCACAAGTATCTGCCGATACATTTTCGTGATATCGGCGTTGAAGACATATCGGAAGAAGCGTTATCTTAGAATTTGAATGGTTAAGTCGGATTGCAGAACGGGCCCTGCATGTAGCACATCGTTCAGACTTTTACCATTCGATGACGGGTGGGAGGCGTTAAATACAACGCGGAGCTTGGTCGTGGTGCTGTCAGGCTTGTGAACAGCATGGTGTGGTAGATAAAAGTTATCCGAACCATTGCTTGGAGCGACTTGTCGCATGTGACCTTAGTCCAGATATTCCTGGATCACCGCATCGTACTGTTCCTTAAGGAGGGCATTTTTTGCCAGACGATTCTCATTTCGTAGAAATTGAGCTAGTGCGATGGACCTTGAATGGCCTAACTGGATGTGATCGGAATTCTTGAATGGCAGTGTGACCAAGTATCTGCCGTTTTTATTTCTTTTAGTGGTTTTTGGAAAGTGCGCTTACAAAACAGGTCGGATTCCTTTTCCAGCTTTACTGGAATATCCTCCACCTCCCAAAATTTTGTGAGCAGTTTATCCAAGCTCGCATTTGGATTCAGCGAGACTTGAGTCGAAAAGGATGCGACAGATTTGGCACTGGTCTTAGAAACGGGGCCTGTAAGGATCCAGCCGAAAATCGTTTCTTGACCAAGGAGAGTGCCACATATGTTGGGATAGGAACCACCTAACAATATGGATGGGAGGATATCGGCGCCGAGAAGCAAGTCTATCTGTGAGCTTCTATAGAAAGAGGGATCGGCCAAGTGTAATTTTGGAAGTTCTTCCAAAGCGGTTTGGGGGATGGTGTAGGAGGGCAAATTGCCTGCTAGCTTTGGAAGAACATAAGCCGAGGTTTCAATATGAACCCTGGGCTTTATCGGAGAGCCAATTTAAAAATGGCAAAGCTCTTGGGCCTTGGTGCTGTGCATTTTTTGGGATCGCTCTGGAGATCGCGATGGCCTGCACGCGCTTCTTGGAAATGAAGCAAGGTGTGATGGTCGCCCTGGCACTTGCGGCACTTGTCCTTGCGGCGACAGGACTCCCCGGAATGTTGGTGAGCCAGGCAGTTTGGGCAGTATTTGTTGACCAGAACTGCTCGGAGTCTCTTCTCTGGAGACAGTCGCATGAACCGCTGGCACTTTCGCAGCGCGTGGACTCCTCGGCATTCTCGGTATCGGAACGATTCCGTTGCCGGTCGGCTCTTGGATCGGCCCTGTTGTTGGCGTGGAGACATCATGCTGTTACGTGAAGAAGGTTGAAAAAATACATAATAGACATTCTGATGCGGCTTTATACGGATGGTCTGCAGACCAATGGATCTAGGATTCTAGTCTTTACTGGAGATTCTACTGGATGGAGAAAGAGACTAGATTCTATGGGGAGCAGGATCAGCTTAGAGATAGGTCTCTTGGAAAAACTTCGGGCTGTTAACACGTCGACCACTCGGAGTCTTTGGTCGTTGCCAGGATAGGTCGTTTGGATTCGACCAAGACGCCAGTCATTAACTGGAAGATTATCTTCTTTAATAATGACTAGATCGTCCCGTTGTAAGTCTCGCGTTGGACTTGCCATTTGTTTCTTTTGTGTAACTCTAAAAGATACGATACTCATGTTTCCAACGGAGACAGAACTGTTGTTGCAAAGCCTTCAAGCGCTGCCAGCGGTTGATGATGGACGCGGCGTTTTCCTTGATCTCTGGCTCTGTTGCGGAAAGTAGAGGACCCCCGACTAGAAAATGACCGGGAGTCAGAGCTAGGAGATCAGTAGGATCTTCCGACATTGGAGATATCGGTCTTGAATTCAGGCATGCTTCAACTTTGGATAGGAGCGTGGAAAGCTCTCCGAAGGTGTATTTGGAGGTCGATGTAGACTTATAAAATAGATTTTTGAAACTCTTTACACCTGCCTCCCACAGGCCACCCATATGCGGTGCACTAGGAAGGTTGAAGTGCCATGACAGTTTCTGGAGACTGAAAGTGGCCTGGAGTTGAGAGGACTTTGGCCTCTCTGACGAAGGTTTTGCCGTTGTCGGAATGCATTTGACTTGGGCACCCTCGTCGTGCCACAAATGTCGCAAATGCCGCTAGGAATTTTTCTGTGGTCAGGTCAGATGTAGCTTCTAGGTGGATGGCTTTGGTGCTGAAGCACACAAAGACGCACACGTAGCCTTTTGTAATAAGACAGGCTCGACCTGTGTAATTTTTCACATCGAAGGGGCCTGCAAAATCGACTCCTGTGTGAGTGAACGGCCGAGAGAATGTGACTCTCTCCACAGGCAAGTCGACCATGAGCTGCGTTTGCAATTTCTTTTTTCGATTGACGCAGATTTTGCAGGAATGGATTGTGGATTTGACCAACACCTTCAGCTTTGGAATCCAGTACTGTGATCGTATTAAACGCATCATGAGCTGGTTGCCTCCATGCAAGGATATAAGATGGGTGAAAGCGGTCAGAAGACGCGAATATGCACATGTGTATGGCAGTATGATTGGATGCCGCTCATCGTAGCCGAGTGATTCGGCCGCTCTTACACGACCACATGCTCGAATAATTCCCTTACCATCTAGAAAGGGGTTCAAATTAAGGAGTTTGCTGGAAGTGAGCTGTTTCTTCGTGCTCAAGCAAGTGTACTCTGACGAGTATGCTTGTCTCTGGGTCAGGAGAATGAGTCTTTCTTGTGCATAAGAAATCTCGTTGCTGTCAATTTCAATAGTAGACGGGAGCGACAATCGTTTGCAACGCTTGCAGAAGCGATAGATGTATGCTAACACTCCTGCCTGAATATTTTTGCCTGAATAATGACTGGACCCAGCCAACCTGCTGGATCGAACAGTTTGGCAATCTGTGAAAGGACTTCACGTTTGGAGACGGACTGTTTGGTTGTTAGCTCGGATGGAGCGAAAAAGAACTCATCGGTGTCAGCTTTCCATCTGATCCCGAGAGTCTTTGCCGAACAGGCTTCTTCGATCTCTAAGAAGTCGGCGCGATGCAAGTGGTCCTTGGGAATCGCTCTTAGAAAGTCCTTTTCATTGGATGTCCATTTTCGCAAGGGGAACCCGGCAGATTCAAGGGCTTTGCGGAGTTCTGCAATTGCTTGATCTGCCGTTGATTTGGAATGGGCTCCCGCTAGTACATCGTCGACATACATATTGCTTGCGATAATGTGACTTGCTAAGGGATAGAGCGAACGAACGTCATCAGATAACTGATGTAGTACCCGGATGGCCAAAAAGGGGGCACAGTTAACTCCAAACGTGACTGTGCTGAGTTCGAAGTCACGAAGTTCGTTGTCCTTTGTTCGGAACAGAATTCTCTGATAGGGCGTGTGTTTGGGATGCACAAGTATCTGCCGATACATTTTCGTGATATCGGCTTTGAAGACATATCGGAAGAAGCGTTATCTTAGAATTTGAATGGTTAAGTCGGATTGCAGAACGGGCCCTGCATGTAGCACATCGTTCAGACTTTTACCATTCGATGACGGGTGGGAGGCGTTAAATACAACGCGGAGCTTGGTCGTGGTGCTGTCAGGCTTGTGAACAGCATGGTGTGGTAGATAAAAGTTATCCGAACCATTGCTTGGAGGGACTTTTCGCATGTGACCTAAGTCCAGATATTCCTGGATCACCGCATCGTACTGCTCCTTAAGGCGGGCATTATTTGCCAGACGATTCTCATTTCGTAGAAATTGAGCTAGTGCGATGGACCTTGAATGGCCTAAGTGGATGTGATCGGAATTCTTGAATGGTAGTGTGACCAAGTATCTGCCGTTTTTATCCCTTTTTAGTGGTTTTTTGGAAAGTGCGCTCACAAAACAGGTCGGATTCCTTTTCCAGCTTTACTGGAATATCCTCCACCTCCCAAAATTTTGTGAGCAGTTTATCCAAGCTCGCATTTGGATTCAGCGAGACTTGAGTCGAAAAGGATGCGACAGATTTGGCACTGGTCTTAGAAACGGGGCCTGTAAGGATCCAGCCGAAAATCGTTTCTTGACCAAGGAGAGTGCCACATATGTTGGGACCACCTAACAATATGGATGGGAGGATATCGGCGCCGAGAAGCACGTCTATCTGTGAGCTTCTATAGAAAGACGGATCGGCCAAGTGTAATTTTGGAAGTTCTTCCAAAGCGGTTTGGGGGATGGTGTAGGAGGACAAATTGCCTGCTAGCTTTGGAAGAACATAAGCCGAGGTTTCAATATGAACTCTGGGCTTTATCGGAGAGCCAATATTAAAATAGCAAAGTTTTTGAGCCGAAATAGCTTGATTCAAACCGGAGACCTGTGCGTCGACGGGTTGATAAGGAAGTTTAACCCTTTTGAACAATCGCTCTGAAATAAAGGTCGCTTCAGACCCAGAGTCGATTAATGCCCGATCTGTATACTTTGTGCCCAAATGACACACTTGGATGACAGCCGTGCCGAGGAGAACAACATGTGAGTTTGCGGAAAAGTAGTTTTGAACGGTAGCTTGGGTTGAAGTCGAAGTGGACTGTATAGACGAAGGAGGGTTCAAAACTATTGGTGTTGTGGAAGCTGAGGGCACCTGGGGTCTGTCACGGTGGAGCAGCTGGTGCAGTCTTTCAACTGGTGCCGTCTGGCGAAGCAGTTTAAGCACAACTTTTGTTGCTTAATGACGGAAACTCTCTCGGGTACGGATATTTGTAGTGGGCATACGTGGGCATAGACGCACGGGATGGTTTTCCTTCTGACACAATTTGCAGTGTTGTGACTTTGTAGTCACTGTTGCTTCGAAGGTTCTCAGGTGGTTGGACTCTTTTCTTGTGGGTTTGGACTGGGGTGGCGTATGTGCGGTAGGTCGTACATCCTCTATTGCCCCCAAGGTGCGATATCGGCCGATCAGAAATGAATTCATCTCGGACCATTGAGGTATCTCTGCCTTATCGTGGAGTGATAGTTCCCATAACGACAGCGTGAGCTTAGGCAATTTAGAGGAGCACAAGAAAATAAGCAGACAATCCCAATTTTCCGTGCTCACCCTGGACAAGTCGAGAGCCGTTAAACATCCCTGGATTATGCCCTGAAGCTCTTTTAGGGCGGCTCCAGACTCTTGTGTTGCTAAGGGGAGATTGAAAAGAATTTTCAATTGACTATTGACTAATAGTCGCTTATTCTCAAATCTCTCCGTCAGGCTCGCCCACGCTGACTGAAAGCCGTCATTCGTGAGCGGGGACTTGGAGACAATTGCCCTAGCTTCGCCGCTGGTTTTTGAATTTAGATGGAACAATTTTTCCACCGGCGTCAATCTTGGATTGTTAATATAAGCCGCTGTAAACAAGTCTCGGAAAGTAGGCCAGCGTAGGTAATCCCCACTGAAAACTTCAGTGTCGCATGGCGGGAGACTGCAACCCCTGGACATGGAGAAGTTGGAGGGGGGTTGCTTGCTCAGCTTGTCTATTTAAAGCCGTGGCTCTTTCTATTTTTTCACTTAGTTGAGCCGCACATCGCTCGTAAACGGAGTACGAGTAATCATATTTTGCTTGCATAGCCACCAGGTCACTGCTGCTGCAAGCGCCTTGGTTGAGAGCTTTGGAACATAACTCGTACTCCCGTTCTTCCTTTTCCCATAAAGTCTTAATCTGATCTCGTCGGACTTGGAGAGTGAACAGTGACACGTCACTGTCCGCTGCGTCTTTAATCTTCACTTCAAACTGGCCTCGTCGGTCAGTTATAGAAGTAAAGTCGTTCAATACCATTTCGCTTGACTTCTGCATTTTTTGCGTAATCGAAAGGGTAATTTTTGGGGTAATATCTCTTAATGGAATCGGACTCACAGTCTTGCGGACGGTTGTGCTGGTACTCTCGACCTTGAGTTTCCCGAAAACTGCTCTAGGTGAGGTTAAAGGTCGCTTTGACTCCTTAACGGACGGTGCAGTGAGTTGTTTGTGGCTGTTTTGATCACCACCGATTGGGATACTAGGCTCTTCACAGAGCCAGAAATTGTAATAACCAGGTGAAATGTGATCAAAAACAAATAATTTGAATCAGCCGAGCGAAAACGGACTAAGAAATGGCCCAGGAACAATCCAGATATCAGAAAAAAATGGAATGACCGAAATGGTGTTCACTATTGAGTCCAACGAAATCGGAAAGTGTTGTTAAATTAAATTTTACTAATAGTTTACTAAATTGATGCTTATTGCTTATTAATTGTTGAGATCAAGAAAAGGACGTTTATTCTAAACGCAGCTCAATGGAAGGTTTTCTGTCATAGAATTATTTGTATAATTTGTTATTTTATGAAAAATCGCACGGATATTCGATTTATTACGCAACTTGGAAACGTCTTGACTTATAATTATGATTTATACATTTTTATAAGAATAAGAAAAAGTAATGCATATGTTTGCATTTTATTAAGTAACGCAGCTCAATGGCAAGTGGAAACATACAAAATATAAAAGTTTCTCAGAAAAAGATTATCGAAAAACGATCTTGATACTTGACAGCCCTGATGTTTGTTTACCTTTCGCACTTGCCAATTAATTGGTAAAAATAAATATATAAATTAATCTTGAAGCTGCTGTGGAGGAAAAATAGCAAACGATACACGTATAATATGATGTGCGTGTGTGTGTATAGTTGCATGTGAATTTGCACAGTGTGGTTTTAATTAACTAAAGACCAATCAGAATTGTGTGTCTTATTTTTAATATTTAGGTATGTGAATACTTGGTGAAGGTTAGAATGGAGAAGCGCATACACTTGTTGTTCAACGCAGCGAAAGCCTATGTGTGCAGATATGTCTTGATGTACTTGCGTACATCAATATGGCAATCGGTTAAATTTTTGGGTATGCACTTGTACATATATGTATATACATATGTACATATGTACAGACACCAATATGGCGACCTTATTGGAGTCACTTTATGTTTTATTTGTTTTAATATTTGTCACTTTGTAGATGCCTTTATGGCCACGAACAATATTTTATTTGCGGTTTTTTGTTTTTGAATTTTTTAAATACAATTGCCACTCGCTTTAACCACGGACAATGTGAAGCGAAAAAATATGTTCAGACACACA